>NC_084556.2:50442500-50620000 GCF_033978685.3 Nerophis lumbriciformis
AGGCAAAAGCTTTATAACCTCACTAATGCCTTGCATCGTCTATATTAAGGGGGCGGGCGGGTGCGGTTCTGATCAAATGTTACATCGGGTGGATGGCGGATGGTTGACGACTTTCTGATGCGGTTGCGGATGAAATAATTGCCTATCCGCGCATCTCTAATACACACATATAAGTGTATACACACACACACACGTGTACATACATATATATATATATATATATATATATATATATATATATATATATACATAGACATGCATATGTCTATGTATACATGTATATACAAAATGGTATGTCTAAGTACATATACATATATAAATACATATAAAGCAAGATACGGCCTATTTAAAGGGTAATTTCCACCCTCTTCACAAGGTTGAACTGTGATTTGAAACACTTGAGCATTTATTAGACAGAGGCAAACGATGCCCATGGGGATACATTGTTGCTATCTGTGTCTCCGCTTAAAGGTTAAAACAAATGTGCTTCAATGTGGCTCATTTTGGTCAAGCCCTCAGGACAAAATGTGTGTTTATAATCATAAAAAGGTAGGTCAAGTAAATAATAGTGTAACAACATATGCAGTGTGTGTGTGTGTGTGTGTGTGTGTGTGTGTGTGTGTGTGTGTGTGTGTGTGTGTGTGTGTGTGTGTGTGTGTGTGTGATTCCAAAGCAAACTATCATGCAAGCAGTTCACACAACAACAACAACAGGCTCGCCTCCAACCACTGGATGGCGTCCAAGTAGGGCAATCAGCCGAGCCATGTTTGGAATGTTCTGCCGACTGATCCTGTTCCCTACGCGGATAACGAGCGGGAGATGGCGACTTTCTTCAGTCGCGCTCAGCTATTCATCGACGGAAACGCAAAATATGTGAAATATGAAAGCGTGCAGACGTGAGCTCACTGATAAGTCTCGTGAGAGGAAGCAGACATGTCATGATTAATGAGGTAATTGACGGCAGGATGCATGACTCAGGCGTTGTTATCTTCAGCTGGCATCAATACTGATAAATATACGACAATATTTACACAACTCACCACCTTTCACTTGGCTCCTTTTTTTTTTTTTTTTTTTTGCTGCACACTCAACGTGACTCAGCTGAAAGCAGAAATTGACCTAAAAGTGACCCAAAACCACAAACACACCGACTAGTGGTGTCCTAATACAACTGTTTCCCTTCCATTACAATACCGATACTGGAGACGTGAGTATTGGCCGATATCGATCTGATTACAAAATTATTATACATACGGTACTTATATTGTTTTGGATAGAGATGTCCGATAATGGCTTTTTTGCCGATATCCGATATTGTCCAACTCTTAATTAGCGATTCCGATATCAACCGATACCGATATATACAGTCGTGGAATTAACACATTATTAGGGGTCAAAAATGTCGATTCGGTACGTACCTCAGTTTAGAGCAGTGATTCTCAAACTTTTTTTGTCATCCCCCACTTTGGACAAGGGGGAGTTTTCAAGCCCCACCTGCCCCCATCGACCCAACAGAGCGCTAATGCCAAGCTTTAACATTTTCAAATTTATTGAACATCAAGTTGTATACATTCAAACGCAATAACATAAAAATAACATCAAGTTCAATGATAAATAAAATAACTGTGCAGCTGTGGTACAACTTGCATCAAGTTCAATAATAAATAAAATAACTTCCATCAAGTTCAATAATAAATAAAACAAAAGTGTTATAACTTGCATCAAGTTCAATAATAAATAAAACAAAAGTGTTATAACTTGCATCAAGTTCAATAATAAATAAAACAAAAGTGCTATAACTTGCATCAAGTTCAATAATAAATCAAAAAAAGTGTTATAACTTGCATCAAGTTCAATAATAAATCAAATAAAAGTGTTATAACTTGCATCAAGTTCAATAATAAATCAAAAAAAGTGTTATAACTTGCATCAAGTTCAATAATTAATAAAACAAAAGTGTTATAACTTGCATCAAGTTCAATAATAAATCAAAAAAAGTGTTATAACTTGCATCAAGTTCAATAATAAATCAAATAAAAGTGTTATAACTTGCATTAAGTTCAATAATAAATCAAAAAAAGTGTTATAACTTGCATCAAGTTCAATAATTAATCAAACAAAAGTGTTATAACTTGCATCAAGTTCAATAATAAATCAAAAAAAGTGTTATAACTTGCATCAAGTTCAATAATAAATCAAAAAAAGTGTTATAACTTGCATCAAGTTCAATAATAAATCAAATAAAAGTGTTATAACTTGCATCAAGTTCAATAATAAATCAAAAAAAGTGTTATAACTTGCATCACGTTCAATAATAAATCAAAAAAAGTGTTATAACTTGCATCAAGTTCAATAATAAATCAAATAAAAGTGTTATAACTTGCATCAAGTTCAATAATAAATCAAATAACTTGCATCAAGTTCAATAATAAATCAACAAAAGTGTTATAACTTGCATCAAGTTCAATAATAAATAAAACAAAAGTGTTATAACTTGCATCAAGTTCAATAATAAATCAAATAACTTGCATCAAGTTACTGTTGCTATGTCTGTCAAACTTTCGCTCGTACCGAGAAATATAAAGCCTACAGTAAAAATAAGTACCGGTAATTTCCATTTATTTATATAGCGGATTTCACAGACAGAATCACAAAGTGATTTACAGTGTGTATAGAAAATGAAAGCATAGTAAAAAAAATAATCTAAGAATATAATAATTAAAAAAAAATTTTAAGTGAAATTTCCTCCCATTCCTCGCGCCCCACCTGTCATGTCTCTATTCCCCACCAGTGGGGCGCGCCCCACACTTTGAGAAACGCTGGTTTAGAGGTCACTGTTCGGTTCATTTTCGGTACAGTAAGAAAACAACAAAATATACATTTTTTTGGTTATTTATTTACCAAATTTGTAAACAATGGCTTTATCCTTTTAACATTGGGAACACTATAATAATTCTTCCCACGTTAATCAACATTAAACTGCCTCAAGTTGTTGCTCAGATGAAATAAAATGACAAAACTTTTCTTCCACGTATAAAAAGTGCAACATTAAACAGTTTCAAGTCAACTCATCATGCTTAATTTATTACAGCATTTGGGAAGCCTGTAGTTGATTTTTATTATGTAAATGTTATATTCTTATCAACATGTGATAGCAGGGACCCTGCCATTCAAAACTAGGCTGCTGCATTACTAACGATTAATGTAACTATAGCTGAAGTTAGGAAAAAAGCTAAGAAAATTATTTCCAACTCACAACATCCACTCTTTCCTGAATATGGAACCCTGCCATCAGGGAGAAGACTCCGGGTCCCACTATGCAAATTTAACCGCCTTAAATTATCATTTGTCCCAGCCTCCATTAAGCTGACCAACAATGTGCAATAGAATTTTAATACATAGGTTAGCACTTTTTTTAGCACATAGCACTTTAGAACTAAGCAGTTTAGCACACAGCACTTTATCCATGAGCTCTAGTGCAATGCACATTGGTACTTTATCTTTATCTCCATACTGTAGATTTTATGCCTACATCAAAGTGCCACCTATGTCTATCAAGCTCCATGTTCTGATGTTTAAATGTTAGTTGTATGGTTGTGGTTGTGTCTGTGCTTGTGTTTTTGTTCTGTTGTTTTTGGGTATGTTAAGAAAGCAATGATGCACTGTGCCCAAGACAAATTTCCCCGCGGGGACAATAAAGTTGAACCTTGAACCTTGAAAACATGGTACAATAGCAATAGGAGAGACTATTCATCCCTGAACACCATGGAGTTCATGTCGGCTTAATGATGCACTTACATTATTATATCAACTATCAGAGACAGAAAGTCTTCATTCAACATAATGTCCTGCTTCATCACAGCTCAATTAACACAGAAAAAGGTACAGTGAAATAACAGACAGACAGGGCTTTGCTGTCCGTAACACGCACGCACAATGAGCTAACGTTACGCTAAAAGCGGATTAGCCTTCACCTCAATATTGTAGCGTCCCGGAAAAGTTAGTGCCGCAAGGAGGTTCTGGGTATTTGTTCTGTTGTGTTACGGTGCGAATGTTCTCCCGAAATGTGTTTGTCATTCTTGTTTGGTGTGGGTTCACAGTGTGCCGCATATTTATAACAGTGTTAAAGTTGTTTATACGGCCACCCTAAGTGTGACCTTTATGGCTGTTGACCAAGTATGCCTTGTATTCATTTGTGTGTGTATAAAGCTGTAGATATTATGTGACTGGACCGGCAGAAGGTTTATTGGCGCTCTGTACTTCTCCCTAAGTCCGTGTACACAGCGGCGTTTTAAAAAGTCATACATTTTACTTTTTGCAACCGATACCGATAATTCCCGATATTACATTTTTAAAACATTTATCGGCCGATGATATCGGCAATCCGATATTATCGGACATCTCTAGCTTTGGAGTATGGGATGTTAGAGACAGAAAACAATAGTAGTTATAAAAAACACTGACTTATTCATTATTAACCGCCTGGAATGAGAGGGACAAGCGGTAGAAAATGGATGGAGTGGACTTATGCGGTCTTTAAGTTGAAGTGGAGTGGTAATTGTTTGTTGGCGGCACCTCGTGGTGACAATAATTCATTAAGTTAAGCCAATTAATTATTTTCTGCTACACCCCTCCCCCTAGAAAGAAGAAAAATGTTCGCCCTACCCCACACGATTTGATTCGATTCTTGGGGATAACGATTCGATTCAGAATCGATTCTTGACTTTTTTTTAACGAGAAAATACAATTCCGGTAGGAATTGTGTGTGAATGCCCACTGCTGGAGCTGAACTGAAATGCAGAAGAAATGTAGAGTATTGTAATAATTAGAGATGTCCGATAATATCGGATTGCCGATAATATCGGCCGATAAATGCTTTAAAATGTAATATCGGAAATTATCGGTATCGGTTTCAAAAAGTAAAATGTATGACTTTTTAAAACGCCGCTGTGTACACGGACGTAGGGAGAAGTACAGAGCGCCAACACACACACACACACACACACAAGTGACTGCAATGCATACTTGGTCAACAGCCATACAGGTCACACTGAGGGTGGCCGTATAAACAACTTTAACACTGCTACAAATATGCGCCACACTGTGAACCCGCACCAAACAAAAATGACAAATACATTTTGGGAGAACATCCGCACTGTGACATAACATAAACACAACAGAACAAATACCAAGAACCCCTTGCAGCACTAACTCTTCCGGGACGCTACAATATAGACCCTCGCTACCCCCCCACCTCAACACCGCCCACCCCAAACCCTGCCCACCTCAACCTCCTCATGCTCTCTCAGGGAGAGCATGTCCCAATTTCCAAGCTGCTGTTTTGAGGCATGTTCCAAAAAATAATGCACTTTGTGACTTCAATAATAAATATGGCAGTGCCATGTTGGCATTTTTTTTTTCCATAACTTGAGTTGATTTATTTTGGAAAAACCTTGTTACATTGTTTAATGCATCCAGCGGGGCATCACAACAAAATTAGGTATAATAATGTGTTAATTCCACGACTGTATATATCGGTATCGGTTGATATCGGAATCGCTAATTAAGAGTTGGACAATATCGGAGTATCGGATATCGACAAAAATGCCATAATCGGACATCTCTAGTAATAATATGCTTGAATGTACAGTAGGAATTGTTTGAATGTGGAAGAATGCTCGTTTAAATGCGAGTGGAATGTGTAAGGAAAGGTGGAAACGGTTTAAATGTGAACTGGTTTGAATGTACAAATACTGTGATTGTAGGAACAATTTGATTGTTGAAGATAGGAAACTGTACTGCGACGTGCTATGAATTTAAAAATTAAAAATGTATTGTTGAAAGGTGCGGACACGTTTGTTACTGGATACTTTGTAATATACTTCCTCCTTGTAAACTTTGTATGTGTAAATATGCAACTATAATTATTTGATACTTGTTTATATTGTGCTGTTTTAGACATATGTCTAGCTTGTATGCTATTGTGTGCTTAGCTGCTAGCTACACGAATGTCGAAGAATGCTCGTTTAAATGCGAGTGGAATGTGTAAGGAAAGGTGGAAACGGTTTAAATGTGAACTGGTTTGAATGTAGAAATACTGTGATTGTAGGAAACATGTGAATGTTGAAGATAGGAAACTGTACTGCAACGTACTATAAATTTAGAAATGAAAAATGTATTGTTGAATGGTGCGGACACGTTTGTTGCTGGATATTTTGTAATATACATCCTCCTTGTAGACTTTGTATGTGTAAATATGCAACTATAATTATTTGATACTTGTTTATACTGTGCTGTTTTAGACATATGTCTAGCTTGTATGCTATTGTGTGCTTAGCTGTCGTGTAGCTGCTAGCTACACGAATGTCGAAGAATGCTCATTTAAATGCGAGTGGAATGTGTAAAGAAAGGTGGAAACAGTTTAATTGTGAAATAGTTTGAATGTAGAACTACTGGGATTGTAGGAAACATGTGAATGTTGAAGATAGGAAACTGTACTGTGACGTGCTATAAATTTAGAAATGAAAAATGTATTGTTGAAAGGTGCGGACACGTTTGTTACTGGATACTTTGTAATATACTTCCTCCTTGCAGACTTTGTACGTGTAAATATGCAACTATAATTATTTGATACTTGTTTATACTGTGCTGTTTTAGACATATGTCTAGCTTGTATGCTATTGTGTGCTTAGCTGTCGTGTAGCTGCTAGCTACACGAATGTCGAAGAATGCTCATTTAAATGCGAGTGGAATGTGTAAAGAAAGGTGGAAACAGTTTAATTGTGAAATAGTTTGAATGTAGAACTACTGGGATTGTAGGAAACATGTGAATGTTGAAGATAGGAAACTGTACTGTGACGTGCTATAAATTTAGAAATGAAAAATGTATTGTTGAAAGGTGCGGACACGTTTGTTACTGGATACTTTGTAATATACTTCCTCCTTGCAGACTTTGTACGTGTAAATATGCAACTATAATTATTTGATACTTGTTTATACTGTGCTGTTTTAGACATATGTCTAGCTTGTATGCTATTGTGTGCTTAGCTGTCGTGTAGCTGCTAGCTACACGAATGTCGAAGAATGCTCATTTAAATGCGAGTGGAATGTGTAAAGAAAGGTGGAAACAGTTTAATTGTGAAATAGTTTGAATGTAGAACTACTGGGATTGTAGGAAACATGTGAATGTTGAAGATAGGAAACTGTACTGCGACGTACTATAAATTTAGAAATGACAAATGTATTGTTGAATGGTGCGGACACGTTTGTTACTGGATACTTTGTAATATACTTCCTCCTTGCAGACTTTGTACGTGTAAATATGCAACTATAATTATTTGATACTTGTTTATATTGTGCTGTTTTAGACATATGTCTAGTTTGTATGCTATTGTGTGCTTAGCTGTCGTGTAGCTGCCAGCTACACGAATGTCGAAGAATGCTCGTTTAAATGCGAGTGGAACGTGTAAAGAAAGGTGGGAACAGTTTAATTGTGAAATAGTTTGAATGTAGAACTACTGTGATTGTAGGAAACATGTGAATGTTGAAGATAGGAAACTGTACGGCGACGTGCTATAAATTTAGAAATCAAAAATGTATTGGTGAATGGTGCGGACACGTTTGTTGCTGGATACTTTGTAATATACTTCCTCCTTGCAGACTTTGTACGTGTAAATATGCAACTATAATTATTTGATACTTGTTTATACTGTGCTGTTTTAGACATATGTCTAGCTTGTATGCTATTGTGTGCTTAGCTGTCGTGTAGCTGCTAGCTACACGAATATCGAAGAATGCTCGTTTGAATGCGAGTGGAATGTGTAAGGAAAGGTGGAAACAGTTTAATTGTGAAATAGTTTGAATGTAGAACTACTGTGTTGTTGAAGATAGGAAACTGTACTGCGACGTGCTATAAATTTAGAAATGAAAAATGTTTGGTTGAATGGTGCGGACACGTTTGTTACTGGATACTTTGTAATATACTTCCACCTTGTAAACTTTGTACGTGTAAATATGCAACTATAATTATTTGATACTTGTTTATATTGTGCTGTTTTAGACATATGTCTAGCTTGTATGCTATTGTGTGCTTAGCTGTCGTGTAGCTGCTAGCTACACGAATGTCTGAAGAATGCTCGTTTAAATGCGAGTGGAATGTGTAAGGAAAGGTGGAAACAGTTTAATTGTGAAATAGTTTGAATGTAGAACTACTGTGATTGTAGGAAACATGTGAATGTTGAAGATAGGAAACTGTACTGCGACGTACTATAAATTTAGAAATGAAAAATGTATTGTTGAATGGTGCGGACACGTTTGTTACTGGATACTTTGTAATATACTTCCACCTTGTAAACTTTGTACGTGTAAATATGCAACTATAATTATTTGATACTTGTTTATATTGTGCTGTTTTAGACATATGTCTAGCTTGTATGCTATTGTGTGCTTAGCTGTCGTGTAGCTGCTAGCTACACGAATGTTGAAGAATGCTCGTTTAAATACGAGTGGAACGTGTAAGGAAAGGTGGAAACAGTTTAATTGTGAAATAGTTTGAATGTAGAACTACTGTGATTGTAGGAAACATGTGAATGTTGAAGATAGGAAACTGTACGGTGACGTGCTATAAATTTAGAAATGAAAAATGTATTGTTGAAAGGTGCGGACACGTTTGTTACTGGATACTTTGTAATATACTTCCTCCTTGCAGACTTTGTACGTGTAAATATGCAACTATAATTATTTGATACTTGTTTATACTGTGCTGTTTTAGACATATGTCTAGCTTGTATGCTATGGTGTGCTTAGCTGTCGTGTAGCTGCTAGCTACACGAATGTCGAAGAATGCTCATTTAAATGCGAGTGGAATGTGTAAAGAAAGGTGGAAACAGTTTAATTGTGAAATAGTTTGAATGTAGAACTACTGGGATTGTAGGAAACATGTGAATGTTGAAGATAGGAAACTGTACTGCGACGTACTATAAATTTAGAAATGACAAATGTATTGTTGAATGGTGCGGACACGTTTGTTACTGGATACTTTGTAATATACTTCCTCCTTGCAGACTTTGTACGTGTAAATATGCAACTATAATTATTTGATACTTGTTTATATTGTGCTGTTTTAGACATATGTCTAGCTTGTATGCTATTGTGTGCTTAGCTGTCGTGTAGCTGCTAGCTACACGAATGTTGAAGAATGCTCGTTTAAATACGAGTGGAACGTGTAAGGAAAGGTGGAAACAGTTTAATTGTGAAATAGTTTGAATGTAGAACTACTGTGATTGTAGGAAACATGTGAATGTTGAAGATAGGAAACTGTACGGTGACGTGCTATAAATTTAGAAATGAAAAATGTATTGTTGAAAGGTGCGGACACGTTTGTTACTGGATACTTTGTAATATACTTCCTCCTTGCAGACTTTGTACGTGTAAATATGCAACTATAATTATTTGATACTTGTTTATACTGTGCTGTTTTAGACATATGTCTAGCTTGTATGCTATTGTGTGCTTAGCTGTCGTGTAGCTGCCAGCTACACGAATGTCGAAGAATGCTCGTTTAAATGCGAGTGGAACGTGTAATTAAAAGGAGGTGACCCTAGTAATCTAAATAATTACAGATCGATCTCTAAACTCTCTGTTCTGGCAAAAGTGCTTGAATCCCTTATCAGTGAACAGATAAAATACTTTTTGGACACCAATTTTATTCTGTCACCATTTCAGTCAGGTTTTCGTAGAAATCACAGTACTGTTACTGCTGCTATGAAGTTTATAAATGATGTAACTAAAGCTCTTGACAAGAAGCAGTGCTGTCTGTCCCTCTTTATTGACTTTTCAAAGGCATTTGATACTGTTGATCATGTCATTTTAATCAAACGTCTTTCAGCTATTGGTTTTTCTCAGCAAGCAGTTGGATGGTTTGCAAATTACCTCAGAAGTAGAACTCAGGCTGTTCAGATAGAAGGTTCCTCCTCGGACGTACTGCAAGTGAAAAAGGGTGTCCCTCAAGGTTCTGTGTTGGGCCCCTTATTATTCACTATTTACATAAATAATCTTGGACAGAATATTCCGAACTCAACTTTCCATTTCTATGCTGATGATACTGTCATATACTGCACAGCACCCACTCTTGCTGAGGCTTTTAAATATCTACCACATGCATTTGACAGAGTACAAGAACAACTTTGCTATCTTCAACTGGTTTTAAATGCAGAGAAAACAAAGTGTATGCTCTTTACCACATCAAAAACTGTAAGATCATCACTGTGTGAGAACATTTTAACAAGAAATGGGCAACAAATTATGTTAGTATCTGCTTTTAAATATTTAGGATTTTTAATTGATGACCACTTGAGTTTTAAGGAGCACATTCAGTATGTTGTAAAAAAAACTGAAACTTTTACTGGGATTTTATTATAGAAACAAGTCTTGCTTTTCTTTTACTGTGAAACAGAAATTGGTGGAAACAACCTTTTTACCTGTTATTGACTATGGAGATGTGTTGTACATGAATGCTACTGCTGATTGTCTGCACAAGCTGGATAGTGTGTACCACGGGGCACTGAGATTCATCACCAACTGCGCTCCCCTTACTCACCATTGTGTGTTATACTCAATGGTTAACTGGACATCTTTATGTGCTCGACGCCTCAATCATTGGTATGTTTTCATCTACAAAACCATTCTGAGTATCACTCCATCTTATCTGTCTTGTCTTTTACCAAAGAAACAAGGAAGTCACAATCTTCGTTCAATGGATGTTCTGCAATTTGTCGTCCCCAAAGTAAGAACTGAACTGGGCAAGAAAGCATTTAGGTTTTCAGCACCGAAGGCTTGGAATAACCTACAATCGAACGTTAAACTTCAAACCCTAGTTACATTGAATGAGTTTAAAGCTTCTGTGAAAGGACTGCAGTCTACCTTGTCTGTATGCACATGTGTCATGTGAGCAAGTTTTAATGTTGTAAATGTGATGTTTTATGTATTTGTTTACTGTTTTTAATGTAACCTTGCTGCTGCCCTCTTGGCCAGGTCTCCCTTGGAAAAGAGATCTTTGATCTCAATGGGATTTTACCTGGTTAAATAAAGGCTAATAATAATAGTAAGGAAAGGTGGAAACAGTTTACGGTAATTGTGAAACGGTTTGAATGTAGAACTACTGTGATTGTAGGAAACATGTGAATGTTGAAGATAGGAAACTGTACTGCGACGTACTATAAATTTAGAAATCAAAAATGTATTGGTGAATGGTGCGGACACGTTTGTTGCTGGATACTTTGTGATATACTTCCTCCTTGTAGACTTTGTATGTGTAAATATGCAACTATAACTATTTGATACTTGTTTATATTGTGCCGTTTTAGACATATGTCTAGCTCTTGGGTGTCAAACTCTGGCCCGCGGGCCAAATTTGGCCCGCCGTGTAATTTCACTTAGCCCGTGAGGTGATATCAAATTAACACTAGAGCTGGCCCGCCGATTATATACAGCGGCGGTGCTGCGGTACACCCCTAATTCTCATACTTTCCAAACCTCCCGGGAGACTCCCAAATTTCAGTGCCCCTCCCGAGAATTGTAACGTCCCCTTTTCATCCAGTCCAACGAGTGCTGGCCCAGTTACATAATGTGCGCGGCTTTGGTACGCACACAGAAGCGAATGCAACGCATACTTGATCTGCAGCGATACAGGTTACACTGAGGGTCCAAATATAAAAAACTTTTAACATTGTTAGAAATATACGCCACACTGTGAATCCACACCAAACAAGAATGACAAACACATTTCGGGAGAACATCCGCACAGTAACACAACATAAACACAACAGAACAAATACCCAGAACCCTTTGCAGCACTAACTCTTCCGGGATGCTACAAGATGTGTGTGTGTGTGGGGGGGGGGGGGGGGGTGTTTGTCATTCTTGTTTGGTGTAGATTCACAGTGTGGCGTATATTTCTAACAATGTTAAAGTTGCTTATACGGCCACTCTCAGTGTAAACTGTATCGCTGTTGATGAAGTATGCGTTGCATTTACGTGTGTGCGTACAGAAGCCGCTCATATCTTGTGAATGGGCGGGCACGTTGTTAGAAGGGATGACAAGCGGACGTGACGTCAGCTCGTAGAGGACGTTAAAAGCAGTGCCTGTAAGGCACGCCCCCAAGACTGTGGAATACGAGAAATAATGACTGATGAACACCTTCGTTCGATAATGAAGGTTGCCTCAGCTCAAAGCCTGAGCCCCGACATTAATGAACTAGCATCCAAGAAAAGATGCCAGGTATCTGGCTTGAACACATCAGATTAGATCAGTGTGTTGCAAACTGAGCAGTTTAAAGTCCTGAATGGTTGGTTTATTCATTATTTTATTTTCAAATTTATTAGCCTGTGGAAAAAGTTAATGTTGATATTTACCTCAGAAGGCTGCAAATAGAAAAGAGGCATTCAATTTTTATTTAAATTGTATTTGATATGCCATTGATATTTTTTAATTATTATTATTATTAGGGCCCGCATGGCCCATTGTATAAGGACTCCCAAAGGGAGTCCTTATACAATGGGACATAAGGACCTATTGAATTTGTAAGGTTTTATTATTATTATTATACCGGCCGCCTCTTTGAGCTCTAATTTGACCCACTTAACATGCTTCAAAACTCACCATATTTGACGCACACATCAGGACCTGCGAAAATTGCCTTTTAATTAAAAAAAACGAACCCCAAAACTCAAAATTGCGCTCTAGCGCCCCCTAGGAAAAAAAAACTAGACTGCCTTTAACTCCCACTAGGAAGGTCGGAAAGACATGAAACAAAATTCTCTATGTAGGTCTGACTTAGACCTAGATTTCATAATTGTACATTCTTGGGCAGAAATCAACAGGAAGTTGGCAATTCCCCCTTCAAGACAAAAAAGTACTAAAAACAGTCACTTTTGCCTCTTTGAGCTGTAATTTGACCCCCTTAACATGCTTCAAAACTCACCGAACTGAACACACACATCAGGACTGGCAAAAATTGCGATCTAATAAAAAAACGCTGAAAAAACTGCTCCTCGGAAGAAAAAAATGACAAAACTGCCTGTAACTCCCACTTGGAAGGTCGGAGAGACATGAAACAAAAACCTCTATGTAGGTCTCACTTAGACCTACATTTCATAGATTGACAACCCCCAGCAAAAATCAACAGGAAGTTTGCTATTCCCCCTTCAAAACAAATTGTTTTGTAAAAACCGGTCACCTTCCTTCAAAAACTATCTCCTCTGAGCGCGTTTGTCGTTTCGGCTTCAAACTAACACAGGAGAGAGATTGAACCCTTGTGTATAAAAGTACAGAACGGCGTTTTTCTAACTGCTCCGGTTTTGATTTTATGACCCTTCAAAGAACCGCTGCGCTGATGCTGCTGCGCTGCTGTTTTTTTAAGATGGCTGCTTAAAAGCAGGAAGCACCAGCGTGCCCACACAATGCAGACAAGGTAGGTACACTAGACAAAAGTCTTGGGACACTTATGACTACCACCGGACAAAAGTATTGGGACACTTAGGACTACCACTGGAAAAAAGTATTGGGACACCTACACTGGACAAATGTATTGGGACACTTAGGACTACAACTTGACAAAAGTATTGGGACACGTACTACTAAAACTGGACAAAAGTATTGGGACACTTAGGACTAGCACCTGCCAAATACGCGGGCCCGACCAACGCTGCTTGCAGCTTTAATTATTATTTGAAACTCGATTTTACATGTCACTATAAAGTTATATAAGCCTTGCTTGTTCAATATTTAATGCAAAACTTGTTTGGGTCCCTATCAAAAAGGTTAATTTGTTCAAACTTGGCCCCGCGGATTTGTTCAGTTTTAAATTTTGGCCCACTCTGTATTTGAGTTTGACACCCCTGGTCTAGCTTGTATGCTATTGTGTGCTTAGCTGTTGTGTAGCTGCTAGCTCCCAGTAGTTTACAGCCTTGCTTGTATGCTATTGTGTGCTTAGTTGTCGTGTATTTGCTAGCTCCTAGTAGTCTACAGTCTAGCATGTTTACCTTTTGCAAACGACTCGACTAAAATAGCAGAAAAGACTGACCTTGTGTGCTTATTGGAGGACATTTAGATGTTAACTGTCAGTCCAGCTTTTGAACACGTAAACAAAGCTGCAGGACCGCGTGTATCGCACATGATATCCAACATTTTAAAACAAAAAGCAGTGCGAAAGAAAAACACTGCATGCCACAAGGAGTCAGACTACAAGGTGAGGCTGACATGAGCGTCCCTCTTTAAAGACATGAGAGGGGCAGAATGAAAATGTACATTTTATTTATGTCTTTGTTAAACGCTGCCTTTAAAGAGGGACATCCGTCCAGTCTGACGTCAATTGGCAGACTTCTGTCTCGGTCCATGATGTTGTGGTTTTGGAAGGTTTGTGTGTCTGTGTGCATTTTACATGCGATTGTTTTTTTTCTCTCCCTGTGATTGCAGAACTTTTATTTTGGAGCATTTCCCTGTTGTATGACGTTTTTTGGTTTCGGATAACTTCATTGTTTGAACGTTGCCGCAACTTTTTCTTGCCGGCCACCGTGGGAAATAAAGTTACTGACAAAATGCATAAACATCGGCCGTAAACATCGAGCTCGTTTTTTGCTTTGTCAAATGGACAAAACCAGGACAAATGAAAACAAAAACGTGGAAAAAGGTGTGCAAGGACAGCGACGCACACTCGCATCCCCAGTAGAGATGCGCGGTTTGCGGGCACAACCGCGGAGTCCGCGGATTATCCGCGGATCGGGCGGATGAAATTTAAAAAAATTAGATTTTATCCGCGGGTCGGGTCGGGTCGGGCGGTTGAAATAAAAAAAAATTAGATTTTAAATAGATTCAGGCGGGTGGCAGTTAAACCAATTCGTAAATATATATAGATAGTTAAATGTTGTTACCCACATACGAAAAACGAGCAGGCACCTGCAGCATATGCCACAACAGAAGAAAAAAAAAAAAAGAGATGGACACTTTTACGGAGCGGAGAAGGGACGCCTCGCCGGGGTCCGGGACCGAGGCCCCTTCCCCCGAGAGGGCCCCACCGAGAGCCGTAGCTGAGGCGATCCGCGAGAAGGGCCCGACGCACGTTCAGGGTCACCACCGCGCCTACCGCACCGACACCCCGCCTCGTCCGCCTTCGCCGCGGCCGGCGTCACGCGCAGCAGGTAAGCAGCTTACCTGCCCGCCACCCCCGTGGCCGGGGGCTCGTACGTAACAGGGGTCACTCCGCGCGCTCCGCCCGCGCAGCTTACCTGCCCGCCACCCCTGTTGCCGGGGGCGCGAAACAGGGGTCACTCCGCGCGCAGTGCGCTCACGAAAGGGGTGGGGCTCACCCTGGTTGATATAGACAGCAGGACGGTGGCCATGGAAGTTGGAACCCGCTAAGGAGTGTGTAACAACCCACCTGCCGAATCAACTAGCCCTGAAAATGGATGGCGCTGGAGCGTCGGGCCCATACCCGGCCGTCGCCGGCAGCGAGACGCGCTTGGAGGTGCGCTCAGCGCGGCTCCCATATGATTGCGCACTGGTGTGCGTCTGGGTCGTGACAGCGTGTCACGCGAATGTCTGTGCTGCATTGGATCAGTCTCCTTTCTTTAACAGGCAAAAGCTTTATAACCTCACTAATGCCTTGCATCGTCTATATTAGATATATAACAACGGGCGGGTGCGGGCGGGTGCGGTTCTGATCAAATGTTACATCGGGTGGATGGCGGATGGTTGACGACTTTCTGATGCGGTTGCGGATGAAATAATTGCCTATCCGGGCATCCCTAATCCCCAGACACTGAAACTATAAAACAAAGCAACAGTGTTTAGAATCGCAAGCACCTCTTTTTTCAATATTTACACTGGAACTACAAACAGCACAAATGACATTTAGAGCGAAAAACACTGCACTGGCTGAAAGGAAAAATCGGAATGTACGCATAACACGGAGAAGCTTCAACATGTGGGGTTAAACTATGGAACAGCTTGAAAGCGGGGTTTAAATATCCGTATTATTTGGGTGGTTATTTACTTGTTATTATTGGTTAGTGTTACCGTCACCAGTGTTACCCAAAACCAGTGAAGTTGGCACGTTGTGTAAATGGTAAATACAAACAGAATACATCCATCCATCCATCCATTTTCTACCGCTTATTCCCTTCGGGGTCGCGGGGGGCGCTGGAGCCTAACTCAGCTACAATCGGGCGGAAGGCGGGGTACACCCTGGACAAGTCGCCACCTCATCGCAGGGCCAACACAGATAAGACAGACAACATTCACACTCACATTCACACACTAGGGTCAATTTAGTGTTGCCAATCAATGATTTGCAAATCCTTTTCAACGTATACTCAATTGAATAGACTGCAAAGACAAGATACTTAACGTTCCAACTGGAAAACGTTGTTATTTTTTGCAAATATTAGCTCATTTGGAATTTGATGCCTGCAACATGTTTCCAAAAAGCTGGCACAAGTGGCAAAAAAGAGTGAGAAAGTTGAGGAATGCTCCTCAAACACTTATTTGGAACATCCCACAGGTGAACAGGCTAATTGGGAACAGGTGGGTGCCATGATTGGGTATAAAAGCAGCTTTCGTGAAATGCTCAGTCGTTCACAAACAAGGATGGGGCGAGGGTCACCACTTTGTCAACAAATGCGTGAGCAAATCGTCGAACAGTTTAAGAACAACATTTCTCAACGAGCTATTGCAAGGAATTTAGGGATTTCACCATCTACGGTATGTAATATCATCAAAAGGTTCAGAGAATCTGGAGAAATCACTGCTCATAAGTGATGATATTATGGACCTTTTATCCCTTAGGCGGTACTACATCAAAAAGCGACATCAGTGTGTAAAGGATATCACCACATGGGGTCAGGAATACTTCACAAAACCACTGTCAGTAACTACAGTTTGTCGCTACATCTGTAAGTGCAAGTTTAACCCCAATCCTTGAGAGTTTGCACTGGCTCCCTATTCATTTTAGAATTGATTTTAAAACCTTGCTGTTTGTTTTTAAAGCTTTACATGGACTGGCACCTCAGTATATCTCGGACCTCATCCAAACTTACAATCCTGCGCGCGCTCTGAGGTCCGAGAGCCAGCCCCAGCTCGTGGTGTCCAAGACGAGACTTAAAACCAGGGGAGACAGGGCCTTCTCTGTGGTCGGCCCTAAGCTCTGGAACATTCTGCCCCTCCATATTCGAACTGCTCCCACAGTGGAGTGTTTTAAGTCTCGTCTTAAGACCCACTTTTATTCTCTGGCTTTTAACACTACGTGAGTTGTGTGGTCCTCTGTTGTCCTCTGTGTTTTTAAAATTTTGATTTCTATTTACTGTTTTAATTGATTTTACCCTTTGAAATAGTTTTTAATCATATTTATTTTATATTGTTTTTAATTGTGTTTAATATTGTTGTGCAGCACTTTGGAAACATTTTGTTGTTTAAATGTGCTATATAAATAAAGTGGATTGGATTGGATTGGATTAAAACGCTACTATGCAAAGCCAAAGCCATTTATCAACAACACCCAGAAACGCCGCCGGCTTCGCTGGGCCCGAGCTCATCTGAGATGGACTGATGCAAAGTGGAAAAGTGTTCTGTGGTCTGACGAGTCCACATTTCAAATTGTTTTTGGAAACTGTGGACGTCGTGTCCTCCGGACCAAAGAGGAAAAAGAACCATCTGGATTGTTCTAGGCGCAAAGTTCAACAGCCAGCATCTGTGATGGTATGGGGGTGTATTAGTGCCCAAGGCATGGGTAACTTACACATCTGTGAAGGCACCACTAATGCTGAAATGTACATACAGGTTTTGGAGCAACATATGTTGCCATCCAAGCAATGTTATCATTTCAGCAAGACAATGCCAAGCCACGTGTTACAACAGTGTGGCTTCATAGTAAAAGAGTGTTCTAGGCTGGCCTGCCTGTAGTCCAGACCTGTCCCCCATTGAAAATGTGTGGCGCAATATGAAGCCTAAAATACCACAACGGAGACCCCCGGACTGTTGAACAATTTAAGCTGTACATCAAGCAAGAATAGGAAAGAATTCCACCAAAAAAGCTTGAAACATTGCTCTCCTCAGTTTCCAAATGTTTACTGAGTGTTGTTAAAAGGAAAGGCCATGTAACACAGTGGTAAAAATGCCCCCATGCCAACTTTTTTGCACTGTGTTGCTGCCATTAAAGTCTAAGTTAATTTGATTGATTGATTAAAACTTTTATTAGTAGATTGCACAGTACAGTACACTAAATGGTAACACCCGAATAGGTTTTTCAACTTGTTTAAGTCGGGGTCCACGTTAATCAATTCATGGTACAAATATATACTATCATCATAATACAGTCATCACACAAGTTAATCATCAGAGTATGTACATTGAATTATTTACATTATTTACAATACGGGGGTGGGATGAGGAGGGTTTGGTTGATACCGAAGTACATGTCAAACTACTTCCTTAACGTAAATGACCGCCATAACCACAACACCAGGGGGAGCTCCACTAACCACTTTAAACCCAGATTCCGATCTAACAAAGGTCTTAACTCATTCTCCTTCTATGCCACATCAATATGGAATGCACTCCCAACAGGTGTAAAAGAAAATACATCTCTATCCTCCTTCAAAACCGCACTAAAAGAACACCTCCAGGCAACTTCAACCCTTGACTAACACCCTCCCCTCTCCACATCCCACCTACCCGGATAGTAAATAATCAAATGTATGTACTTGTTCTTATGCTTTCTGAACTCACTATGTTCTCTGCTCGCTGTACATATCCTACCAAGTCAGACCTACACTGTTTCAATGTCCATTTCTCTGATAATGCAATTGTTGATGACTGAAGTGCTGATATCAACTAAACCCTCCTCATCCCACCCCCCGGATTGTAAATATTGTACATAATGTAAATAATTCAATGTATATACTCTGATGATTAACTTGTGTGATGACTGTATTATGATGATCGTATATATTTGTACCATGAATTGACTTACGTGGAAAAACGTATTCGGGTGTTACCATTTAGTGGTCAATTGTACGGAATATGTACTGTACTGTGCAATCTACTAATAAAAGTTTCAATCAATCAATCAATATCAGCACTTCAGTATGATTATTTGCAACAAAAAAAAAATGAAGTTTCTTAGTTGGAACATTAAATATCTTGTTTTTGCAGTCTATTCAATTCAATATCATTTGAAAAGGATTTGCAAATCATTGTATTCTGTTTTTATTTACGAATTTCACAACGTGCCTATAAAAGTGGGTGACATTGTTATCACCAGGAAAGATGAGGTCACCTACCTAGGTTCCATTCTAGAGGCTAATCTTTCCTGTGATAAAATTGCAACCAAGATAATCAAAAAGGTCAACCAACGAACAAGATTTCTCTATAGAATCTCCTCTCTGGTCAACAAAAGCACCATGAGGATTCTAGCGGGAACTCTCATTCAACCCTTTTTTGATTACGCATGCACCTCCTGGTACCCTAGCACCTCCAAAACCCTCAAATCTAGACTCCAAACATCCCAGAACAAGCTAGTCAGATTACTTCTAGACCTCCACCCCAGATCACACCTCACTCCTACCCACTTCTTCGAAGTGGGCTGGCTCAGGGTGGAGGACAGAGTAAAACAACTTGCACTGAGCCTAGTCTATAACATCCGCTACACCTCCCTGATACCGAAGTACATGTCAAACTACTTCCTTAACGTAAATGACCGCCATAACCACAACACCAGGGGGAGCTCCACTACCCACGTTAAACCCAGATTCCGATCTAACAAAGGTCTTAACTCATTCTCTTTCTATGCCACATTAATGTGGAATGCGCTCCCAACAGGTGTAAAAGAAAGGGCATCTCTATCCTCCTTCAAAACCGCACTAAAAAAACACCTCCAGGCAACTTCAACCCTAAACTAACACCCTCCTTTCCACATCCCTCCTCCCCGGATTGTTAATAATCAAATGTAGATACTTTTTCTTATGCTTTCTGATCTCTCTCTTTCTCTTTATGTCCACTACTTGCTGTACATATCCTACCAAGTCAGAACTACACTGTTTCAATGTCCATCTCTCTGTTCTCAATTGTTGATGACTGAAGTGATGATAACAACCAAACCTAACCCCACCCCTCCACATCCCACACCCCGGGTTGTAAATAATGTAAATAATTCAATGTATATACTCTGATGATTATCTTGTGTGATGACTGTATTATGATGATAGTATATATCAGATAGTATATATCTGTATCATGAATCAATTTGGACCCCGACTTAAACAAGTTGAAAAACTTATTTGGGTGTTACCATTTAGTGGTCAATTGTACGGAATATGTACTTCACTGTGCAATCTACTAATAAAAGTCTCAATGCCAACTTCACTGGTTTTGGGTTTTGTAATTAGTATTAAATATGATTATTTCCTTGTTGTTGTAGACTTAAAGCACAAACTTTCGCATCCTACAACAATCCCTATGTATCAAGCTAAACATCATTTCCTAAACAACAGTGATGGCCTTGAGGTAGTGTCATATGTCTACATGAACTCTGTAGAACATGCACCTGGCTCGCTGACAACAAGCTATCCATACACTTGGGTAAAACGGAATCCATCCTATTTGGGTCCCACATCAACCTTAAGGAAGTCAATGACTTCACTATAAAAGCGGGTGACATTGTTATCACCAGGAAAGATGAGGTCACCTACCTAGGTTCCATTCTAGAGGCTAATCTTTCCTGTGATAAAGTTGCAACCAAGGTAATCAAAAAGGTCAACCAAGGAACGAGATTTCTCTATAGAATCACCTCTCTGGTCAACAAAAGCACCATGAGGATTCTAGCGGGAACTCTCATTCAACCCTTTTTTGATTACGCATGCACCTCCTGGTACCCTAGCACCTCCAAAACCCTCAAATCTAGACTCCAAACATCCCAGAACAAGCTAGTCAGGTTACTTCTAGACCTCCACCCCAGATCACACCTCACTCCTACCCACTTCTTCGAAGTGGGCTGGCTCAGGGTGGAGGACAGAGTGAAACAACTTGCACTGAGCCTAGTCTATAAAATCCGCTACACCTCCCTGATACCGAAGTACATGTCAAACTACTTCCTTAATGACCGCCATAACCACAACACCACTAACTAATTAAACCCAGAGTCCAATCTAACAAAGGTCTTAACTCATTCTCTTTCTATGCCACATCAATGTGGAATGCGCTCCCAACAGGTGTAAAAGAAAGGGCATCTCTATCCTCCTTCAAAACCGCACTAAAAGAACACCTTCAGACAACTTCAACCCTAAACTAACACCCTCCCCCTTCCACAGCCCTCCTCCCCGGATTGTTAATAATCAAATGTAGATACTTTTTCTTATGCTTTCTGATCTCTCTCTCTCTCTATGTCCACTACTTGCTGTACATATCCTACCAAGTCAGTACTACACTGTTTCAATGTCCATTTCTCTGTTCTCAATTGTTGACATACCTGCCAACTTTTGAAATCATAAAAACCTAGTAGCCAGGGTCCAGGGGCCGCAGGCCCTGGTAGGTCCAGGACAAAGTCCTGGTGGGGGGTTCAGGGGCCCGACGCAAAATGATTATTAGCATTCCGACATGTTAAAATGTTACTAAAACCATCACTTTTCTATCAGTCTATCATATATGTTGAAACTTTCAACAACTTGAAAGAATAAGATTTTTGAGAGTATTTGGTTCAAATTACACAATTTAAATAAGACATGTCATTATTGATATTGCAGACATTATTGTAACAAGAAACTTCAGGTCGAAATTTTGGTTTATGAAAGAAATATAAATAAATATAAATATAAAACTTCATGACATTTTTCAAATTAATAAAGAGTAATAGAATAGTATGATAGTCACAGTGTCGATTGTCATTGTTGTTACGCGATTTCGTGAATAAAACGTAAATTTTTTTTATTTTTTTTAATGAATGAAAAACCGTATTTTTTATCACTGCAACCATAACCCGGAATAGGTTGATGAAAACCGTACTAATTACGGGAAAACCGGAGTAGTTGGCAGGTATGTGTTGATGACTGAAGTGATGATAACAACCAAACCTAACCCCCCCGCCCCCTCCACATCCCACACCCCGGGTTGTAAATAATGTAAATAATTCAATGTACATAGTCTGATGATTATCTTGTGTGATGACTGTATTATGATGATAGTATATATCAGATAGTATATATCTGTATCATAAATCAATTTAAGTGGACCCCGACTTAAACAAGTTGAAAAACTTATTGGGGTGTTATCATTTAGTGGTCAATTGTACGGAATATGTACTTCACTGTGCAATCTACTAATAAAAGTCTCAATGCCAACTTCACTGGTTTTGGGTTTTGTAATTAGTATTAAATATGATTATTTCCTTGTTGTTGTAGACTTAAAGCACAAACTTTCGCATCCTAAAACAATCCCTATGTATCAAGCTAAACATAATTTCCTAAACAACAGTGATTGCCTTGAGGTAGTGTCATATGTCTACATGAACTCTGTAGAACATGCACCTGGCTCGCTGACAACAAGCTATCCATACACTTGGGTAAAACGGAATCCATCCTATTTGGGTCCCACATCAACCTTAAGAAAGTCAATGACTTCACTATAAAAGTGGGTGACATTGTTATCACCAGGAAAGATGAGGTCACCTACCTAGGTTCCATTCTAGAGGCTAATCTTTCCTGTGATAACGTTGCAACCAAGGTAATCAAAAAGGTCAACCAAGGAACGAGATTTCTCTATAGAATCTCCTCTCTGGTCAACAAAAGCACCATGAGGATTCTAGCGGGAACTCTCATTCAACCCTTTTTTGATTACGCATGCACCTCCTGGTACCCTAGCACCTCCAAAACCCTCAAATCTAGACTCCAAACATCCCAGAACAAGCTAGTCAGGTTACTTCTAGACCTCCACCCCAGATCACACCTCACTCCTACCCACTTCTTCAAAGTGGGCTGGCTCAGGGTGGAGGACAGAGTAAAACAACTTGCACTGAGCCTAGTCTATAACATCCGCTACACCTCCCTGATACCGAAGTACATGTCAAACTACTTCCTTAATGACCGCCATAACCACAACACCACTAACTAATTAAACCCAGAGTCCAATCTAACAAAGGTCTTAACTCATTCTCTTTCTATGCCACATCAATGTGGAATGCGCTCCCAACAGGTGTAAAAGAAAGGGCATCTCTATCCTCCTTCAAAACCGCACTAAAAGAACACCTTCAGACAACTTCAACCCTAAACTAACACCCTCCCCCTTCCACAGCCCTCCTCCCCGGATTGTTAATAATCAAATGTAGATACTTTTTCTTATGCTTTCTGATCTCTCTCTCTCTCTATGTCCACTACTTGCTGTACATATCCTACCAAGTCAGTACTACACTGTTTCAATGTCCATTTCTCTGTTCTCAATTGTTGACATACCTGCCAACTTTTGAAATCATAAAAACCTAGTAGCCAGGGTCCAGGGGCCGCAGGCCCTGGTAGGTCCAGGACAAAGTCCTGGTGGGGGGTTCAGGGGCCCGACGCAAAATGATTATTAGCATTCCGACATGTTAAAATGTTACTAAAACCATCACTTTTCTATCAGTCTATCATATATGTTGAAACTTTCAACAACTTGAAAGAATAAGATTTTTGAGAGTATTTGGTTCAAATTACACAATTTAAATAAGACATGTCATTATTGATATTGCAGACATTATTGTAACAAGAAACTTCAGGTCGAAATTTTGGTTTATGAAAGAAATATAAATAAATATAAATATAAAACTTCATGACATTTTTCAAATTAATAAAGAGTAATAGAATAGTATGATAGTCACAGTGTCGATTGTCATTGTTGTTACGCGATTTCGTGAATAAAACGTAAATTTTTTTTATTTTTTTTAATGAATGAAAAACCGTATTTTTTATCACTGCAACCATAACCCGGAATAGGTTGATGAAAACCGTACTAATTACGGGAAAACCGGAGTAGTTGGCAGGTATGTGTTGATGACTGAAGTGATGATAACAACCAAACCTAACCCCCCCGCCCCCTCCACATCCCACACCCCGGGTTGTAAATAATGTAAATAATTCAATGTACATAGTCTGATGATTATCTTGTGTGATGACTGTATTATGATGATAGTATATATCAGATAGTATATATCTGTATCATAAATCAATTTAAGTGGACCCCGACTTAAACAAGTTGAAAAACTTATTGGGGTGTTATCATTTAGTGGTCAATTGTACGGAATATGTACTTCACTGTGCAATCTACTAATAAAAGTCTCAATGCCAACTTCACTGGTTTTGGGTTTTGTAATTAGTATTAAATATGATTATTTCCTTGTTGTTGTAGACTTAAAGCACAAACTTTCGCATCCTAAAACAATCCCTATGTATCAAGCTAAACATAATTTCCTAAACAACAGTGATTGCCTTGAGGTAGTGTCATATGTCTACATGAACTCTGTAGAACATGCACCTGGCTCGCTGACAACAAGCTATCCATACACTTGGGTAAAACGGAATCCATCCTATTTGGGTCCCACATCAACCTTAAGAAAGTCAATGACTTCACTATAAAAGTGGGTGACATTGTTATCACCAGGAAAGATGAGGTCACCTACCTAGGTTCCATTCTAGAGGCTAATCTTTCCTGTGATAACGTTGCAACCAAGGTAATCAAAAAGGTCAACCAAGGAACGAGATTTCTCTATAGAATCTCCTCTCTGGTCAACAAAAGCACCATGAGGATTCTAGCGGGAACTCTCATTCAACCCTTTTTTGATTACGCATGCACCTCCTGGTACCCTAGCACCTCCAAAACCCTCAAATCTAGACTCCAAACATCCCAGAACAAGCTAGTCAGGTTACTTCTAGACCTCCACCCCAGATCACACCTCACTCCTACCCACTTCTTCAAAGTGGGCTGGCTCAGGGTGGAGGACAGAGTAAAACAACTTGCACTGAGCCTAGTCTATAACATCCGCTACACCTCCCTGATACCGAAGTACATGTCAAACTACTTCCTTAATGACCGCCATAACCACAACACCACTAACTAATTAAACCCAGAGTCCAATCTAACAAAGGTCTTAACTCATTCTCTTTCTATGCCACATCAATGTGGAATGCGCTCCCAACAGGTGTAAAAGAAAGGGCATCTCTATCCTCCTTCAAAACCGCACTAAAAGAACACCTTCAGACAACTTCAACCCTAAACTAACACCCTCCCCCTTCCACAGCCCTCCTCCCCGGATTGTTAATAATCAAATGTAGATACTTTTTCTTATGCTTTCTGATCTCTCTCTCTCTCTATGTCCACTACTTGCTGTACATATCCTACCAAGTCAGTACTACACTGTTTCAATGTCCATTTCTCTGTTCTCAATTGTTGACATACCTGCCAACTTTTGAAATCATAAAAACCTAGTAGCCAGGGTCCAGGGGCCGCAGGCCCTGGTAGGTCCAGGACAAAGTCCTGGTGGGGGGTTCAGGGGCCCGACGCAAAATGATTATTAGCATTCAGACATGTTAAAATGTTACTAAAACCATCACTTTTCTATCAGTCTATCATATATGTTGAAACTTTCAACAACTTGAAAGAATAAGATTTTTGAGAGTATTTGGTTCAAATTACACAATTTAAATAAGACATGTCATTATTGATATTGCAGACATTATTGTAACAAGAAACTTCAAGAAATATAAATAAATATAAATATAAAACTTCATGACATTTTTCAAATTAATAAAGAGTAATAGAATAGTATGATAGTCACAGTGTCGATTGTCATTGTTGTTACGCGATTTCGTGAATAAAACTTAAAAAAAAAAAAAAAAATTAAATTAATGAAAAAACGTATTTTTTATCACTGCAACCGTAACCCGGAATAGGTTGATGAAAACCGTACTAATTACGGGAAAACCGGAGTAGTTGGCAGGTATGTGTTGATGACTGAAGTGATGATAACAACCAAACCTAACCCCCCCGCCCCCTCCACATCCCACACCCCGGGTTGTAAATAATGGAAATAATTCAATGTATATACTCTGATGATTATCTTGTGTGATGACTGTATTATGATGATAGTATATATCTGATAGTATATATCTGTATCATGAATCAATTTAAGTAGACCCCGACTTAAACAAGTTGAAAAACTTATTGGGGTGTTACCATTTAGTGGTCAATTGTATGGAATATGTACTTCACTGTGCAATCTACTAATAAAAGTCTCAATCAATCAATCAATCAATGCCAACTTCACTGCTTTTGGGTTTTGTAATTAGTATTAAACAGAGGTAGGTAGTAACGCGCTACATTTACTCCGTTACATCTACTTGAGTAACTTTTGGGATAAATTGTACTTCTAAGAGTAGTTTTAATGCAACATACTTTTACTTTTACTTGAGTATATTTATAGAGAAGAAACGCTACTTTTACTCCGCTACTTTTATCTACATTCAGCTCACTACTCGCTACTAATTTTTATCGATCTGTTAATGCACGCTTTGTTTGTTTTGGTCTGTCAAACAGACCTTCATAGTGCCTGCGTTTCAACAAATGCAGTCACTGGTGACGTTCACTCCGTTCCACCAATCAGATGCAGTCACTGGTGACGTTGGACCAATCAAACAGAGCCAGGCGGTCACATGACCTGACTTAAACAAGTTGAAAAACGTATTCGGGTGTTACCATTTAGTAGTCAATCGTACGGAATATGTACTGTACTGTGCAATCTACTAATAAAAGTTCCAATCAATCAATCAAAAGTGTGAAGGAAAAAAGACCATTTTTTTATTTTAACCGTACATCCCGTCAAAAGCCTAAAGACTGACTGCACAGTTCCTGTCTTCACAATAAAAGTGCCGCTCCATCGCGCCTGCGCTTTCAAAATAAGAGTCTCCGAAAGCCAGTGCAAACAAGCTAGCAAGCTAGCAAGCTACGGAGTTTGCCGCCAATGTATTTCTTGTAAAGTGTATAAAAACGAATATGGAAGCTGGACAAATAAGAAGCCAAAAACCAACCACTTTCATGTGGTATTAGACAGAAAGGAGGAACTTTTTTTCTCCTCCATTTGAAAACGTGGACGTTATCATCACTACTGTCTGATTACAATCAATGCAAGTCATCAGAATCAGGTAAATACACCAACTTATATTCTTGTTTTCATGAAAGAAAGGAATATATATGTGTTAAACATGCATGTATATTCATTAAAACACCTTTAACATGTAAACAAAAACGGCAAAATAAATAAATATAAATTATATACTGTATATATCAATGTATGTATACATATATATATATATGTGTGTATATATATATATATATATATATATATATATATATATATATATATATATATATATATATATATATATGTGTGTGTATATGTTACTCATCAGTTACTCAGTACTTGAGTAGTTTTTTCACAACATACTTTTTACTTTTACTCAAGTAAATATTTGGGTGACTACTCCTTACTTTTACTTGAGTAATAAATCTCTAAAGTAACAGTACTCTTACTTGAGTACAATTTCTGGCTACTCTACCCACCTCTGGTATTAAATATGATTATTTCCTTGTTGTTGTAGGCTTAAAGCACAAACTTTTGCATCCTACAACAATCCCTATGTATCAAGCTAAATATAATTTCCTAAACAACAGTGATTGCCTTGAGTTAGTGTCATATAAAAAAGGGGGAAATATAGTGGGTCAGATGAAGCAAAACAAGAGCCTCAACCTAACTTAACGGCGCCAACACCCACGTAATCCTGCTTTCCCATTGGCTGCCACGCGATGCGGGCCCGCCTCCAAGCCCGTCCGATTGGCCGCCGCTGCCGTCAGGGCTACTCGCTGCTACAAAATAAAGAGCCCGTGTTCAAGCTAGGTTGAGGTTGAAGATAAACAAGTTGGAGGCCTCCACGGCGGGTGGCCTAAATACAAACACCGAAAAGCGTTTTAGCGACTCAAAAACAACGTCCACCATCCACCAAACATCCACTTAACGTGCGCCAGCAGCCGCCTGCGTGCTGGCTGTTAGCTGTTTGCACCAACGATGACACACTTTCAACTAATGGCCACATAGCTAATGGCTAGCCTCGCCAGCTAGTCGTTTGACGTAAAACGTAAGTATAACTTTAAAACATGTCTTTAATGAAGGTTTTGTGCTTCTTTTTGTATTTATTTAACAACAACAACGAGGGGGGAATACCCGAAGGAATGTTCTAGTCGTGTGTGTTGGGGGGCGTGTACCTGCTGGGGAAAAAAAAAAAAAAAAAAAAAGTCAACGTTTTTGCTTCACTTTAAACGAAAGCAACCCACTTTCACGCACACGTGGTGACTACACGAGTGTTTATGTGCCGTGGGAATTGTTTTGCGTTGTTGATAGTTTAAAGTGGCCAAGTCGCTTCTTACATAAGCGCTATTTTGAACGCAGGAATTAAAGACGGCGCGAAAGTGCTAATGGAAGCAATGATGATTAAGCACTATTAAAAAAAAAAAAAAGAACAAAAATGTGCTTATTTGGAGTGCGTAAGTAAAAGATAACACGCCAAAAAAACCAACAACAACAACAACGGACACGCAACACGCTGTTGTGTTGTTGTATCCACGGTGGACGTTTTTAATGCGGAAATAAGAGGAGCTCGGCTCTGCTCGGCTCAGCTCGGAATGGCCTCTTCCTCGTCCGAGCCGCGCTAACCTCGCGAGCTAACCCACTTCATTAAAACGGTGTGGACCAAAGTGTCGCCAGAGCGACCACTCACCTCCAGGCGGGCGCCGTCGGCGTCTCTCAGCGTGCAAGAAAAGCTCTTTTAAAAAGAAAAAAAAAAAAGTCTTGTTTTTTTTTTTGGTATCGCAGCTTCCAGGCTTTTAGTCCTCACGCTGTCACTGCTCGCAGGGCTTTGTTTTGTTTTTCCTTCTTCCTCCACCACTTCCTGGAAAGCGCGTGACTGCCCCCACCACGTGGTACGCGGCTCGGCCAATGGGAGCGAGGCAGCCTCGGCGACCACTGTAACATTGCAACAGCGAACATCACCGCATGATACAACATGGAGGGGGGCGTGTGTGCGTGTGTGGAGGGGAAATTACTGCCCAAATTCCACAAACACATAAAAATGTTAAAAAAAAAAAAAAAAATTCTTCAATTAAAAAAAGAAAACGGTTCGCAAGTATAATTTTTTTTCTGCAATTAAATTTTTAAAAAAATCCACAAGTATGACAATAATTGTACCGTTGCCGAATTACTCGCTCTTAACTGCATATATGAATGCTAAACAGGAACAACATTGTCATAATAATAATAATAATAATACATTTTATTTGTGGGCTCTCCTATTTCTGGGGCTGAGGTTGCTGAGGTAGTTAAAAAGCTCCTCGGTGGCAAGGCCCCGGGGGTGGATGAGATCTGCCCGGAGTTCCTTAAGGCTCTGGATGCTGTAGGGCTGTCTTGGTTGACAAGACTCTGCAGCATCGCGTGGACATCGGGGGCAGTACCTCTGGATTGGCAGACCGGGGTGGTGGTTCCTCTCTTTAAGAAGGGGAACCGGAGGGTGTGTTCTAACTATCGTGGGATCACACTCCTCAGCCTTCCCGGTAAGGTCTATTCAGGTGTACTGGAGAGGAGGCTACGCCGGATAGTCGAACCTCGGATTCAGGAGGAACAGTGTGGTTTTCGTCCTGGTCGTGGAACTGTGGACCAGCTCTATACTCTCGGCAGGGTCCTTGAGGGTGCATGGGAGTTTGCCCAACCAGTCTACATGTGCTTTGTGGACTTGGAGAAGGCATTCGACCGTGTCCCTCGGGAAGTCCTGTGGGGAGTGCTCAGAGAGTATGGGGTTTCGGACTGTCTGATTGTGGCGGTCCGCTCCCTGTATGATCAGTGTCAGAGCTTGGTTCGCATTGCCGGCAGTAAGTCGGACACGTTTCCAGTGAGGGTTGGACTCCGCCAAGGCTGCCCTTTGTCACCGATTCTGTTCATAACTTTTATGGACAGAATTTCTGAGCGCAGTCAAGGCGTTGAGGGGATCTGGTTTGGTGGCTGCAGGATTAGGTCTCTGCTTTTTGCAGATGATTTGGTCCTGATGGCTTCATCTGGCCAGGATCTTCAGCTCTCACTGGATCGGTTCGCAGCTGAGTGTGAAGCGACTGGGATGAGAATCAGCACCTCCAAGTCCGAGTCCATGGTTCTCGCCCGGAAAAGGGTGGAGTGCCATCTCCGGGTTGGGGAGGAGATCTTGCCCCAAGTGGAGGAGTTCAGGTACCTCGGAGTCTTGTTCACGAGTGAGGGAAGAGTGGATCGTGAGATCGACAGGCGGATCGGTGCGGCGTCTTCAGTAATGCGGACGCTGTATCGATCCGTTGTGGTGAAGAAGAAGCTGAGCCGGAAGGCAAAGCTCTCAATTTACCGGTCGATCTACGTTCCCATCCTCACCTATGGTCATGAGCTTTGGGTTATGACCGAAAGGACAAGATCACGGGTACAAGCGGCCGAAATGAGTTTCCTCCGCCGGGTGGCGGGGCTCTCCCTTAGAGATAGGGTGAGAAGCTCTGTCATCCGGGAGGAGCTCAAAGTAAAGCCGCTGCTCCTCCACATCGAGAGGAGCCAGATGAGGTGGTTCGGACATCTGGTCAGGATGCCACCCGAACGCCTCCCTAGGGAGGTGTTTAGGGCACGTCCGACCGGTAGGAGGCCGCGGGGAAGACCCAGGACACGTTGGGAAGACTATGTCTCCCGGCTGGCCTGGGAACGCCTCGGGGTCCCACAGGAAGAGCTGGACGAAGTGGCTGGGGAGAGGGACGTCTGGGCTTCCCTGCTTAGGCTGCTGCCCCCGCGACCCGACCTCGGATAAGCGGAAGAAGATGGATGGATGGATGGATAATACATTTTATTTGTAAAAAGCACTTTATATTGAGTAAACAATCTCAAAGTGATACAATGTATTAAAAAAATAAATAAATAAAAAGTAGGGATGTCCGATAATGGCTGTTTGCCGATATTCCGGTATTAACCAAACCCTTAATTACCGATACCGATATCAACCAGAGGTGGGTAGAGTAGCCAGAAATTGTACTCAAGTAAGAGTACTGTTACTTTAGAGATGTATTACTCAAGTAAAAGTAAGGAGTAGTCACCCAAATATTTACTTGAGTAAAAGTAAAAAGTATGTTGTGAAAAAACTACTCAAGTACTGAGTAACTGATGAGTAACATACACACTCATATCATATATATATATATATATATATATATATATATATATATATATATATATATATATACATACATACATATACATTGATATATACAGTATATAATTTATATGTATTTATTTTTGCTGTTTTTGTTTACATGTTAAAGGTGTTTTAATGAATATACATGCATGTTTAACATATAGATTCCTTTCTTTCATGAAGACTAGAATATAAGTTGGTGTATTACCTGATTCTGATGACTTGCGTTGATTGTAATCAGACAGTAGTGATGATAACGTCCACGTTTTCAAATGGAGGAGAAGAAAAGTTCCTCCTTTCTGTCTAATACCACATGAAAGTGGTGGGTTTTTGGCATCTTATTTGTCCAGCTTCCATATTCGTTTTTATACACTTTACAATAAATATATTGGCGTCAAACTCCGTAGCTTGCTAGCTTGTTTGCGCTGGCTTTCGGAGACTCTTGTTTTGAAAGCGCAGGCGCGATGGAGCGGCACTTTTATTGTGAAGACAGGAACGTCCTCATGTGCGGTCAGTCTTTAGGCTTTTGACGGGATGTACGGTTGAAATAAAAAAAGTATCTTTTTTCCTTCACACTTTTGATTGATTGATTGGAACTTTTATGATTAGATTGCACAGTACAGTACACATTCCGTACAATTGACCACTAAATGGTAACACCCCAATAAGTTTTTCAACTTGTTTAAGTCAGGTCATGTGACCACCTGGCTCTGTTTGATTGGTCCAACGTCACCAGTGACTGCATCTGATTGGTGGAACGAAGTGAAACGTCACCAGTAACGCAGGCACTTTGAAGGTCTGTCTGACAGACCAAAACAAACAAAGCGTGCATTAACAGATCGATAAAAATTAGTAGCGAGTAGCGAGCTGAATGTAGATAAAAGTAGCGGAGTAAAAGTAGCGTTCCTTCTCTATAAATATACTTAAGTAAAAGTAAAAGTATGTTGCATTAAAACTACTCTTAGAAGTACAATTTATCCCAAAAGTTACTCAAGTAGATGTAACGGAGTAAATGTAGCGCGTTACTACCCACCTCTGATATCAACCGATACCAATATATACAGTCGTGGAATCAACACATTATTATGCCTAATTTGGACAACCAGGTATGGTGAAGATAAGGTCCTTTTAAAAAATAAATAAATAAATAAAATAAGATAAATAAATTAAAAACATTTTCTTGAATAAAAAAGAAAGTAAAACAATATAAAAACAGTTACATAGAAACTAGTAATTCATGAAAATGAGTAAAATTAACTGTTAAAGGTTAGGACTATTAGTGGACCAGCAGCACGCACAATCATGTGTGCTTACGGACTGTATCCCTTGCAGACTGTATTGATATATATTGATATATAATGTAGGAACCACAATATTAATAACAGAAAGAAACAACACTTTTGTGTGAATGAGTGTAGGGGGAGGGAGGTTTTTTGGGTTGGTGTACTAATTGTAAGTGTATCTTGTGTTTTTTATGTTGATTTAATTAAAAAAAAACAAAAAAAAAACGATAACGATAATTTAAAAAAACGATACTGATAATTTACGATATTACATTCTAAAGCATTTATCGGCCGATAATATCGACAGGCCGATATTATCGGACATCTCTAACAAAAAGATAATAAAGAAATAAATAAAGATAAAAACTAGAACAGCCAAATAGCTATAACTAGTATGTATATATCTAAAAAAAAAAAAGGGCTTTTAAGCCTTTTTTTTAAAAAGCATCCACAGTCTGTGCACAATCGAACAGTGCAGTGAATGATGATGACAAAGTCAAGTAACAGGTGTGGTAAATTATGTCCTTAAATCAACCGCTACAGTATGCAATTAAAAAAAGATTCACAAGGAAGAAAATCAATTAAAAAAACAAACAACGTACAAATATAATAACAATTTACTTCTGTTAAGAAAATGATTCGCAAGCATAAAAAAACAACTACAATTTTGTTCAATAAAATTAATTTGCAAGTAAAAAAAAAAAAAGAAAAAAAAAACATTTTCTTCAATTAAAAACGATTCGCAGGTAAAAAGAAACAACTATTTTATTAAATTAAGAAAACAATTCGCAGGTATAAAACAATTGTTTACAAGTAAAAAAAAAAAAAAATGCAAATATGCAAACAGTTTTCTTCAATTAAGAAAACGATTCTCAAGCTGAGATAGGCTCCAGCGCCCCCCGCGACCCCGAAGGGAATAAGCGGTAGAAAATGGATGGATGGATGGATTCGCAAGTAAAAAAAACAAAAAAAACATCCATCCATCCATCCATTTTTCTACCGCTTATTCCCTTCGGGGGCGCTGGAGCCTATCTCAGCTGCATTCGGGCAACAATTTTCTTTAATCAGGAAAACGACTCGCAAGTATATAAGCAATTTTCTGCAATTAAATAAAACAATTCACCAGTATAACAATACTTGTATGCAATTAAAAAACGATTCACAAGGAAGAAAATCAAATAAAAAAAAACTACGTACAAGTATAATAACAATTTTCTTCTGTCGAGAAAATGATTCGCAAGCATAAAAACAAAATTCTGCAAGTAAAAAAAACATTTGCAAGTATGCAAACAATTTTTTTTAATTAAGAAAACGATTCGCAAGTAAAAAAAAAGAAAAAAAAAGTTCAATTAAAATAAATTCGCAAGTACAAAAACAAAACTATTTTCTTCAATTAAGAAAACGATTCGCAAGTAAAAAAAAAAAAAAAAAAATACATTTTCTTCAATTAAAAACGATTCGCAAGTAAAAAGAAACAACTATTTTATTAAATCAAGAAAATAATTCGCAGAAATAAAAAAAAATTTTACAAGTAAAAAAAATAAAAAATTGCAAGTATGCAAACAGTTTTCTTCAATTAAGAAAACGATTCGCAAGTAAAACAAAAACTTTTTTTTTTCTTTAATCAGAAAAATGATTCGCAAGTATAAAAAACGAAATTTTCTTCAATTAAAATCAATTCGCAAGTAAAAAAAAACAACTATTTTTTTCAATTAAGAAAGCGATTCGCAAGTAAAAAAACAACAAACAATTTCTTCAATTAAAAATGATTCGCAAGTAAAAAGAAACAACTATTTTATTAAATTAAGAAAACAATTTGCAGGTATAAAACATTTTTTTACAAGTAAAAAAAATAATTTGCAAGTATGCAAACGGTTTTCTTTAATTAAGAAAACGATTCGCAGGTAAAAAAAAAAATACAATAAAAAATTCCTCAATTAAAAATGATTCGCAAGTAAAAAAAAATGAAATAAAAAATTCCTCAATTAAAAATGATTCGTAAGTAAAAAAAACCAACTATTTTATTAAATTAAGAACTGTTCACAGGTATAAAACTAAGGAAAAAAACAAAACTTTGCAAGTACGCAAACGGTTTTCTTCAATTAAGAAAACAATTCGCAAATAAAAAAAAAGCAAAAACAATTTTCTTTAATCAGGAAAACGATTCGCAAGTAAAAAACAAAACAAAAACAAATTTTCTTCAATTGAAAACGATTCGCAAGTAAAAAGAAACAACTATTTTATTAAATTAAGAAAACAATTCGCAGGTATAAAACTATTTTTTACAAGTAAAAAAATAAATTTTCAAGTATGCAAACAATTTTCTTCAATTAAGAAAACGATTCGCAAGTAAAACAAAAAACTAATTTCTTTAATCAGGAAAAGGTGATGGGGCGGTTGGGAGAGTGGCCGTGCCAGCAACCTGAGGGTTCCTGGTTCAATCCCCACCTTCTACCAACCTCGTCACGTCCGTTGTTTCCTTGAGCAAGACACTTCACCCTTGCTCCTGATGGGTCGTGGTTAGCGCCTTGCATGGCAGCTCCCGCCATAAGTGTGTGAATGTGTGTGTGAATGGGTGAATGTGGAAAGAGATTGTGAGTTCAAACCCCGGCCGAGTCATACCAAAGACTATAAAAATGGGAGCCATTACCTCCCTGTTTGGCACTCAGCATCAATGGTTGGAATTGGGGGTTAAATCACCAAAAATGATTCCCGGGCGAAATGAGAAAAAGAAATGATTCTCACTGCTCCCCTCACCTCTCAGGGGGTGATCAAGGGTGATGGGTCAAATGCAGAGAATAATCTCGCCACACCTAGTGTGTGTGTGACTATAATTGGTACTTTAACTTTAACTTAAATAGTGTCAAAGCGCTTTGAGTACTTTGAAGGTAGAAAAGCACTATACAAGTATAACCCATAACCCATAAAAACATTCACAAGTATAACAAAAATTGTATTCAATTAAAAAACGATTCACAAGTAAGAAAAGCAATTTCCTGCAAATAAAGAAACAATTTACAAGTATAATAACAATTTCCTTCAATTATGAAAACGATTCGCAAGTAAAGAAAACTAACAATTTTCTTAAATTTAGAAAACAAATTACAGGTATAAAACAATTTTTTGCAAGTACAACATTTATCCGCAAGTGGAAAAAACAAACAATTGTCTTCAATTAATAAAATATTTCGCAAGGCCATCAGAGCTACTATTATTTGCGCATTGTGCCGTCCGCCAAAAATAACAAAGAAGAAGAAGCAGAGTGGGGAGTAAAATGGAGAGAGGGGTAAGAAGCTTAACCTGTACGTTTCCCCTCTCTTCTGTCCGCCATTTTACTCCCCGCCCACCCTGCTTTTTCTTCATTGCTATTTTTGGCAGACGGCACAATGCGGAAATAAAAAAAAAATGTTTTTAATTAAAGAACATTTTTACATTCATCCATCAATTTTCTACTGCTTTTCAAATATATATTTTTTTATTTAAAAAAAAAGTTTTTTTAAATTAATTTTTCGAATTAGTGATTGTACTAGTGATTGTATTGCTTAAAAAAAATAAAAATAAAAATAAAGATTACTCCCTATATATGTATATATATATATATATATATATATATATATATATATATATATATATATATATACTGTTTATATATTTTTTATTTTATTTCTGATTATTGTTATTATTAATGTATTATTATTTCTTTTTTGTTTATTTAATTGATGTATTTGTAGATACTACTTTTTTTTGTTGCGGTTTCTTTCTTTTTGGGGAGGGGGGTGGTATGGTTGGGATATAAACAAAAAATATTTTGACATTTAGGGCAGACAACAGATATATGATGTAATGGATAGGAATATATGATGCTGGATGTCAATATGAAAATTAAAAATTAAAACAAATGTTTTTTTTACTTGCAAATCGTTGGCTGTGAGTATGAATTTAACGGCCCACAGCCAATTTTTTAACACATACTATTTAAAAATAAATAAATAAATTGCAAGAAAAGATCAAACTGGTGAAATGTAACTAGAAAAAGCCACACTGCTGACACTAATAAAACATTTTTTCTTTAAAACTGTTGTTGAAAAAAAAAAATTAGTAATTCAAAATCAAAGTTGTTATGAATTATTGACCTATTCAAAGCTCTAATTACTTTGCATCAAATATTCATTTTTGAAATATTTTTGGGGAAAGTATTACACGTTTTGTGCGTTTGCCATATAAAAAACAAAGTTTTCCATGACAAAAAAGGCATAAAACAAACACATAAAAAGAACAACTATAAACATTTAAAATTGACGGATACATTTTAAGTTGACCTAGACAGAGAAAAATGTTGAAAGTAAAAAAAAAAAAAGTAACTTATGTTTAACACCCCATGATATTTTGTGGGACTTTGTTAACTGTAACTTTAAAAAAAAAAAGAATCAAAATCAATGTTTTTATTAATTATTGATCTATTTAAGCACACTGGCCAGATCGCTTCAAGAATAAAAAAATATAAACAAAATGACCTGGAAAAAAAAGCTACCATGCTAACATGATAGCAACAGCAAGCTTACAGTTAGCATTAGTGAAATATATGACACTGAGGTGTGTACCTGCTAAATTGGCTAAAAAAAGCTAACATGCTAATGTTAGCATGCTTAAATGCTAACCTAACCTGCGTCAAGTACCAACATATATTATTCTAAGGTGTATAATTCGTTTAAAATGTTAGACTGCTAACGTTAGCATGCATGAAATACCAAAACAGGACTTAAGTGTATACCTACAAAAAAAGCTAGCATACTAACGTTAACATGCTAACAGGAATCATTTGTCGAGTAACAAAATATTTGACACTGAGGAATATACCTGCAAAATTAACAAAAAAGCTAGCACGCTAACAGTATTATGCTAACATGCTATCAATAACAAGCTTACAGTTAGCATTAGTGAAATACAAAAATATAGGACACTGCTAAATTGGCCAAAAAAAAGCTAACATGCTAAAGTTATCTTTTTTTAACTGTAACCTCCGTCAAGTACCAACATATATTACTCTAATGTGTGTAATTTGTTTAAAATGTTAGTTGCATCAAGTACCAAAACATGACTGAAGTGTATACCTACAAAATAAAAGCTAGCATACTAACGTTAACATGCTATCAAGGTAAAATTTGCCGAGTAACAAAATATTTGACACGGAGGAATGTACCTGCAAAATTAACAAAAAAGCTAGCATGCTAATGCTAATGATTGTGTTAAAAAACTAGCTACGGGCCGCTATCCCTGCTTTAGCCACGCTAGCATTAAAGGCTCCCCATAATGTAACATTTTCAAGGTTTTAATGTCCTCCGGCACTTATCTTTTTTTTTTGCAATCACAGCCTAAAATAAATAATTGGGGGATGGGAGAGTATGCCCAGGAAACACAAACAGAAAGTAAAACCAAATTCAGGAATCATTTTTTCATTGTTGCGCGAAGATAACAAGAGTTACATTTGCAAATATGATGTGCATCAATCATCACATGGATCATTGTGTCACTTACAAAATGTCATCCACTCCACTTAAATAAATAAATACATGGGGACTGAAAAATATGACAAAATTAAACAATTAAGACCTTCATTGCACATCTGTAATCTATTACTAGTCCATGTAGCTGTCGTTCAAAGTAATCTATTACAGAGGTGTAACTTTAGCAATCAAGCCAAAACTACAGAACATTCATGCTTTCTGTTCGAATATTATTGTAAATTTACATTTAAATATATTATATACTGTTTATTTTTACTTCAAATGACTTCAGCTCTGTCCTCACTTCTCAATATGTGAGTAATGGACTACTAGAGTAATAGAATACTCAAGTAATGGACCACTGCATTAATGGGATTAGGGAGTAATGACCTACTGCAGTAATTAAACACTGGAGTTATGAGGTAATGGATTACTGGAGTAATGAACTACTAGTAGAGTGGACCTCTGGAGTAATAGAATACTAACGTAATGGACCACTGGGGTAATGGACTACTATAGTAATGGATTACTGGAGTAATGCCGAAATGGACCACTGGACTACTATAGTAATGTGTTACTGGAGTAATAAACCACTGGGGAAATGGAGTAATGGATTACTGGAGTAATGAACGACTGGTACAGTGGATCACTGGAGTAATAGAATACTAAAGTTAAAGATTAATGGAGCACTGGAGTAATGGACTACTATAGTAATTGATTACTGGAGTAATAAACCACTGGATAAATGGATTAATTGACCGCCAAAATAATGGATTACTGGAGTATTAAACGACCGGTACAGTGAATAACTGGAGTAATAGAATACTAAAGTTATAGACTAATGGAACACTGAAGTCATGGACTACTTTCGTAATGGCTTATTGGAGTAATGGACCACTGAAGTAATAGATTACTGGAGTAATGAACAACTGGTAGAGTGAATCACTGGAGTAATAGAATACTAAAGTTATAGACTAACGGAGCACTGGAGTAATATACTACTATAGTAATGGATTACTGGAGTAATGGACCACTGAAGTAATGGATTACTGGAGTAATGAACGACTGGTACAGTGAATCACTGGAGTAGTAGAATACTAAAGTTATAGACTAACAGAGCACTGGAGTAATGGACTACTATAGTAATGATTACCGTAGTAATGGATTACTGGAGTATTGAACTACTGGTACAGGGGATCACTGGAGTAATAGAATACTAAAGTTATAGACTAACAGAGCACTGGAGTAATGGACTACTATAGTAATGTAATTCTGGAGTAATGAACCATTAAGGAGCAGTGTTGGGACGTTATTTTCGGCGGTAACTAGTAGTCTAACGCGTTATTTTTTTAAATTTAGTAACTCAGTTCCCGTTACTACATGATGCGTTATTTTACGTTATTTCTTGTGTAGTATCGGCTAAAAACAGAAGATCTGAGTGTGTTTTATTGGAGAGTTGCAGTGTCGTCCTTCTGAATCTTCTTGTGTCACAAGGGAGAGAAGAGGCGCGCTCTGTGTGTGGGTGTGGGGAGGGGGCGTGTCGAGTTTCTTAACATGGAGATATTCTCACTACTTTTCTTTTGTCGAGCACAAAGAAAAGAACATTTTAGTTAAATGTAGGTTGTGTCTTGGATCAAAGATCTTGTCTACTGCCCAAAACAGCAATTCAAATCTGCTGAAACAGCTACAAAAGCAACACGCTTCGACGAAGCTAGTAAAGAGAGACACAGACTCCAATGCCACTTCACCTCCACCTAAGGATTTTAACGGAGGGACTGCTAGCCAGGGCAACATTGATAGAGCCATTGCAGCGTATGTGCTAGAAGACATGCAGGCTATTTCTACAGTGGAGTCACCCGCTTTCAGGCAGCTAATTAGCATGATACCGGCGTCAAACAGCAAATGGCACGGAAAACATTTTCACGTACCTGGACAGTGAGGACATAAACATGGAGAGCGAGCTAAAGAAAACACTCCAAACTCTGCCTCTGCTCATCATTCGGCACTGAAGGTACACACTTGCTCTTTCATTCTAGACTTCTAGAGTGTTGGATTATCACATCACTCTAAATGTATGGACTATAAAGTTCACAAACATAAAGAGGCATCCTAGTGGGTCAGGTCAATCTTTCCTTATCTCTAAACTAAAACTGGGGAAATGTGTAGTGTTCTGGCCTTCAGTACAGTGTTGATCTCCTGAAGACATGATTTTATTTCACAATTCCTTGAGAGAAAAAAATGCCTGGTTAGGCTTTGTGTATGTCATGTGTGCCTTCCTTGGGTGAAGCCAGGTTTACAGCTATGTTGTTATTATGCTGTTTGTTACTTATATATGTTTTGTTGCAGCTATTTAAAATAGTTTTGTCAATTTGTTCTGGCCTGAAATAAATTGGCCCTTTGAAACATATCTTTGTCTTTGTGTGTTGTATGTAGATTGCATGTCAAGTTGATCAACAGGTTGTATTATTCTCGTATTATTCTCCAGTGCGATAACAGTACTGAAATGAAGGCCAAAAGGGCATTAATGGGAGCTTTAAAAAAAAGAAGAAGAAAAAAATAAGTAACTAAATAGTTACTTTTCACAGTAACGCATTCATTTTTGGTGTAAGTAACTGAGTTAGTAATTGAGTTACTTTTGAAATAAAGTAACTAGTAACTGTAACTAGTTACTGGTTTTCAGTAACTAACCCAACACTGTTAAGGAGTAATGGATTACTTGAGTAATGAACTATTGACATACTGGACCACTGCAGTAACGGACAACTGAAGTAATGGACCACTCATGTAATGGTATACTGAATAATAAACTACTAGAGTAATAGATTACTGAAGTAATGGACCACTCGTGTAATGGAATGGAATACTAAAATAATAAACTACTAGAGTAATAGACTACTGAAGTAATAGACTACTGAAGTAATGGACCACTCGTGTAATGGAATACTGAAATAATAAACTACGAGAGTAATAGACTACTGAAGTAATGGACCACTCGTGTAATGGAATACTGAAATAATAAACTACTAGAGTAATAGAATACTGAAGTAATGGACCACTTGTGTAATGGAATACTAAAATAATAAACTACTAGAGTAATAGACTACTGAAGTAATGGACCACTCATGTAATGGAATACTGAAATAATAAACTACTAGAGTAATAGAATACTGAAGTAATGGACCACTTGTGTAATGGAATACTGAAATAATAAACTACTGAAGTAATGGACCACTTGTGTAATGGAATACTGAAATAATAATCTATAAGAGTAATAGACTACTGAAGTAATGGACCACTCGTGTAATGGAATACTGAAATAATAAACTACGAGAGTAATAGAATACTGAAGTAATGGACCACTTGTGTAATGGAATACTAAAATAATAAACTACTAGAGTAATAGACTACTGAAGTAATGGACCACTCATGTAATGGAATACTGAAATAATAAACTACTAGAGTAATAGAATACTGAAGTAATGGACCACTTGTGTAATGGAATACTAAAATAATAAACTACTAGAGTAATAGACTACTGAAGTAATGGACCACTCGTGTAATGGAATACTGAAATAATAAACTACGAGAGTAATAGACTACTGAAGTAATGGACCACTCGTGTAATGGAATACTGAAATAATAAACTACTGAAGTAATGGACCACTCGTGTAATGGAATACTGAAATAATAATCTATAAGAGTAATAGACTACTGAAGTAATGGACCACTCGTGTAATGGAATACTGAAATAATAAACTACTAGAGTAATAGACTACTGAAGTAATGGACCACTCGTGTAATGGAATACTGAAATAATTATCTATAAGAGTAATAGACTACTGTAGTAATGGGCCACTCGTGTAATGGAATACTGAAATAATAACCTACTCGAGTAATAGACTACTGAAGTAATGGACCACTTGTGTAATTAAATACTGAAATAATAAACTACTTGAGTAATGGACCAGTGGAGAAATTGATCACTGGAGTTTTTGACTACTGGAGTAATAGATTACTGGGGCAATAAACCACTCAAGTAATGGACTACTGGAGTAATAGATTACTGGGGCAATAAACCACTCAGGTAATAGATTACTGGAGTATTGGACTACTGGAGTAATAGCTTACTGGGGCAATAAACCACTCAAATAATGGATTACGGGAGTATTGGACTACTGGAGTAATAGATTACTGGGGCAGTAAACCACTCAAATAATGGATTACTAGAGTATTGGACTACTGGAGTAATAGATTACTGGGGCAGTAAACCACTCAAGTAATGGATTACTGGAGTATTGGACTACTGGAGTAAGAGATTACTGGGGCAATAAACCACTCAAGTAATGGATTACTGGAGTATTGGACTACTGGAGTAATAAACCACTCAAGTAATGGACTACTGGAGTATTGGACTACTAGAGTAATAGATTACTGGGGCAATAAGCCACTCAAATAATGGATTACTAGAGTATTGGACTACTGGAGTAATAGACTACTTGGGCAATAAACCACTCAAGTAATGGATTACTGGAGTATTGGACTACTGCAGTAACAGATTACTGGGGCAGTAAACCACTCAAGTAATGGATTACTGGAGTATTGGACTAATGGATTACTGGAGTATTGGACTACTGGAGTAATGAACCACTCAAGTAATGGACTACTGGAGTATTGGACTACTAGAGTAATAGATTACTGGGGCAATAAACCACTCAAGTAATGGATTACTGGAGTATTGGATTACTGGAAAAACACTTCTGTACCTCCTTGATGGAGTTTTGAAAAGTGAGCGATAAAGTGTCCTGCTGGAGGTCAAAGTTCAGTCTTGACGCTGTGCATGAGGTCCTTCTGGTCCACCATGTCCGGTTGTCGGTTCCAGCGGTGGTACGCCAGCAGAGCGATGTTCTTGGCCGCCACCGAGCTCATCTCCATGGCGCTGCCGACCCACTCGATGCCATTGAGGTAGTAGAGGTTGGGCTGCAGTTCCACGGGGGGCAGGGCGGGGCTGCTGCCGTAGCGAGGGTACGCCTGCCACTCCGTCACCTGCACCGAGTAGTAGGACCTGAGGACCACCGGCGGCGTTAGCACGGCGGCCGGCGTGCTGGCACGAGCGTGGAGGACACTGACCTGAAGAGCGTCTTCAGCTGAGCTTTGGTCAGCGGCTGCAGGGAGAAGACTTTATAGACGCCCGCCTCTTGCGCTTGTTTCCGCCGGAAGCCCAGCGAGATGTTGACGGGACAAACGCTGGCCACGCTGGTGAAGAACAGGCCGGGCGCCTCCGTGGTCAGGACGCAGGCGTAGGGGAAGAGGCGGGGGTCCGGGAAGCCAAAGAGCGAAGTGTTGAGGTAACCGTGGACGACGGTGGCCACCGTGCTGTGATAGTCGCCCGCCGGCTGGTCCATCGGTGGCGCGAAGCCTCGGAAAGAAATCCCAGAACCCACGCTGTCCTGGAGCGGCGTCGCCAGGACAACGATGTCGTACAACTCCGACCTGGTCTCCCCCGCCCCTGTGAAGCTCAGTCGGTACTGAAGGGTGTCCCCTGCTGGACAAAGGTGGACATTACAGCTCATGTGAGCGCTGATGGCCACGAGGAAGTTGACTTTACAGGCACAGGAAGTTGACAACGCAATGACAGGAAGTTAACGGCATTGGCACAGGAAGTTGACTTCACAGTGACAGGAAGCTGACTTCACAGGCAGTTGACTTCAAAGGCACAGGAAGTTAACTTCACAGGCACAGGAAGTTAGCTACACAGGCACAGGAAGGTGACTTTACAGGCACAGGAAGTTGACAACGCAATGACAGGAAATTAATGTCACAGGGACAGGAAGTTATCGTCATTGGCACAGGAAGTTGACTTCACAGGGACAGGAAGTTGACTTCACAGGCACAGGAAGTTAACTTCACAGGCACAGGAAGTTAGCTACACAGGCACAGGAAGTTGACAACGCAATGACAGGAAATTAATGTCACAGGGACAGGAAGTTATCGTCATTGGCACAGGAAGTTAGCTTCACAGGCACAGGAAGTTGACTTCACAGGCACAGGAAGTCGACTTCACAGGCACAGGAAGTTAGCTTCACAGGCACAGGAAGTTGACTTCACAGGCACAGGAAGTTAGCTTCACAGGCACAGGAAGTTAGCTTCACAGGCACAGGAAGTTGACTTCACAGGCACAGGAAGTCGACTTTACAGGCACAGGTAGTTAGCTTCACAGGCACAGGAAGTTGACGTCACAGGCACAGGAAGTTAGCTTCACAGGCACAGGAAGTTGACTTCACAGGCACAGGAAGTCGACTTCACAGGCACAGGAAGTTAGCTTCACAGGCACAGGAAGTTGACTTCACAGGCACAGGAAGTTAGCTTCACAGGCACAGGAAGTTGACTTCACAGGCACAGGAAGTTAGCTTCACAGGCACAGGTAGTTAGCTTCACAGGCACAGGTAGTTAGCTTCACAGGCACAGGAAGTTGACGTCACAGGCACAGGAAGTTGACGTCACAGGCACAGGAAGTTGACAACGCAATGACAGGAAGTTGACTTTACAGGCACAAGAAGTTGACAACGCAATGACAGGAAGTTGACTTTACAGGCACAGGAAGTTGACAACGCAATGACAGGAAGTTAATGTCACAGGGACAGGAAGTTAACGTCATTGGCACAGGAAGTTGACTTCACAAAGACAAGAAGTTGACTTCACAGGCACAGGAAGTTAGCTTCACAGGCACAGGTAGTTAGCTTCACAGGCACAGGTAGTTAGCTTCACAGGCACAGGAAGTTGACGTCACAGGCACAGGAAGTTGACGTCACAGGCACAGGAAGTTAGCTTCACAGGCACAGGAAGTTGACTTCACAGGCACAGGAAGTTAGCTTCACAGGCACAGGAAGTTAGCTTCACAGGCACAGGTAGTTAGCTTCACAGGCACAGGAAGTTGACGTCACAGGCACAGGAAGTTGACGTCACAGGCACAGGAAGTTAGCTTCACAGGCACAGGAAGTTGACTTCACAGGCACAGGAAGTCGACTTCACAGGCACAGGAAGTCGACTTCACAGGCACAGGAAGTTAGCTTCACAGGCACAGGAAGTTGACTTCACAGGCACAGGAAGTTAGCTTCACAGGCACAGGAAGTTGACTTCACAGGCACAGGAAGTTAGCTTCACAGGCACAGGTAGTTAGCTTCACAGGCACAGGAAGTTGACATCACAGGCACAGGAAGTTGACGTCACAGGCACAGGAAGTTGACAACGCAATGACAGGAAGTTGACTTTACAGGCACAAGAAGTTGACAACGCAATGACAGGAAGTTGACTTTACAGGCACAGGAAGTTGACAACGCAATGACAGGAAGTTAATGTCACAGGGACAGGAAGTTAACGTCATTGGCACAGGAAGTTGACTTCACAAAGACAAGAAGTTGACTTCACAGGCACAGGAAGTTAGCTTCACAGGCACAGGTAGTTAGCTTCACAGGCACAGGAAGTTGACGTCACAGGCACAGGAAGTTGACGTCACAGGCACAGGAAGTTAGCTTCACAGGCACAGGAAGTTGACTTCACAGGCACAGGAAGTTGACTTCACAGGCACAGGAAGTCGACTTCACAGGCACAGGAAGTTAGCTTCACAGGCACAGGAAGTTGACTTCACAGGCACAGGAAGTTAGCTTCACAGGCACAGGAAGTTGACTTCACAGGCACAGGAAGTTAGCTTCACAGGCACAGGAATGTGACAACGCAATGACAGGAAGTTGACTTCACAGGCACAGGAAGTTGACTTCACAGGCACAGGAAGTTGACTTCACAGGCACAGGAAGTTGACTTCACAGGCACAGGAAGTTGACTTCACAGGCACAGGAAGTTGACTTCACAGGCACAGGAAGTTGACTTCACAGGCACAGGAAGTTAGCTTCACAGGCACAGGAAGTTAGCTTCACAGGTACAGGAAGTTGACTTCACAGGCACAGGAAGTTAGCTTCACAGGCACAGGAAGTTGACTTCACAGGCACAGGAAGTTAGTTTCACAGGCACAGGAATGTGACAACGCAATGACAGGAAGTTGACTTTACAGGCACAGGAAGTTGACTGTACGGGCACAGGAAGTTGGCTTCACAGGGACAGGAAGTTGACAACGCAATGACAGGAAGTTAATGTCACAGGGACAGGAAGTTAACGTCATTGGCACAGGAAGTTGACTCCACGGGGACAAGAAGTTGACTTCACAGTGACAGGAGGCTGACTTCATAGGGACAGGAAGTTGACAACACAGGGACAGGAAGTTAACTTCACAATGATAGGAAGTTAACTTTACAGGCACAGGAGGGTGACTTCAAAGGCACAGGAAGTTAACTTCAAAAGCACAGGAAGTTGACTTCACAGGCACAGGAAGTTGACAACGCAATGACAGGAAGTTGACTTCACAGGCACAGGAAGTTGACTTCACAGGCACTGGAAGTTGACTTCACAGGCACTGGAAGTTGACTTCACAGGCACAGGAAGTTGACTTCACAGGCACAGGAAGTTAGCTGCACAGGCACAGGAAGTTAGCTGCACAGGCACAGGAAGTTGACTTCACAGGCACAGGAAGTTAGCTTCACAGGCACAGGAAGTTGACTTCACAGGCACAGGAAGTTGACTTCACAGGCACAGGAAGTTGACTTCACAGGCACAGGAAGTTGACTTCACAGGCACAGGAAGTTGACTTCACAGGCACAGGAAGTTGACTTCACAGGCACAGGAAGTTGACTTCACAGGCACAGGAAGTTGACTTCACAGGCACTGGAAGTTGACTTCACAGGCACTGGAAGTTGACTTCACAGGCACTGGAAGTTGACTTCACAGGCACTGGAAGTTGACTTCACAGGCACAGGAAGTTGACTTCACAGGCACAGGAAGTTAGTTTCACAGGCACAGGAATGTGACAACGCAATGACAGGAAGTTGACTTTACAGGCACAGGAAGTTGACTGTACGGGCACAGGAAGTTGGCTTCACAGGGACAGGAAGTTGACAACGCAATGACAGGAAGTTAATGTCACAGGGACAGGAAGTTAACGTCATTGGCACAGGAAGTTGACTCCACGGGGACAAGAAGTTGACTTCACAGTGACAGGAGGCTGACTTCATAGGGACAGGAAGTTGACAACACAGGGACAGGAAGTTAACTTCACAATGATAGGAAGTTAACTTTACAGGCACAGGAGGGTGACTTCAAAGGCACAGGAAGTTAACTTCAAAAGCACAGGAAGTTGACTTCACAGGCACAGGAAGTTGACAACGCAATGACAGGAAGTTGACTTCACAGGCACAGGAAGTTGACTTCACAGGCACTGGAAGTTGACTTCACAGGCACTGGAAGTTGACTTCACAGGCACAGGAAGTTGACTTCACAGGCACAGGAAGTTAGCTGCACAGGCACAGGAAGTTAGCTGCACAGGCACAGGAAGTTGACTTCACAGGCACAGGAAGTTAGCTTCACAGGCACAGGAAGTTGACTTCACAGGCACAGGAAGTTGACTTCACAGGCACAGGAAGTTGACTTCACAGGCACAGGAAGTTGACTTCACAGGCACAGGAAGTTGACTTCACAGGCACAGGAAGTTGACTTCACAGGCACAGGAAGTTGACTTCACAGGCACAGGAAGTTGACTTCACAGGCACTGGAAGTTGACTTCACAGGCACTGGAAGTTGACTTCACAGGCACTGGAAGTTGACTTCACAGGCACTGGAAGTTGACTTCACAGGCACTGGAAGTTGACTTCACAGGCACTGAAAGTTAGCTTCACAGGCACTGGAAGTTAGCTTCACAGGCACTGGAAGTTAGCTGCACAGGAAGTTAGCTTCACAGGCACAGGAAGTTAGCTTCACAGGCACAGGAAGTTGACTTCACAGGAACAGGAAGTTGACTTCACAGGCACAGGAAGTTGACTTCACAGGCACAGGAAGTTGACTTCACAGGCACAGGAAGTTAGCTTCACAGGCACAGAAAGTTAGCTTCACAGGCACAGGAAGTTAGCTTCACAGGCACAGGAATGTGACAACGCAATGACAGGAAGTTGACTTTACAGGCACAGGAAGTTGACTGTACGGGCACAGGAAGTTGGCTTCACAGGGACAGGAAGTTGACAACGCAATTACAGGAAGTTAATGTCACAGGGACAGGAAGTTAACGTCACAATGAAAGGAAGTTGACGTCACAATGAAAGGAAGTTGACGTCACAATGACAGGAAGTTGACGTCACAATGAAAGGAAGTTGACGTCACAATGAAAGGAAGTTCACGTCACAATGAAAGGAAGTTCACGTCACAATGACAGGAAGTTGACGTCACAATGAAAGGAAGTTGACGTCACAATGAAAGGAAGTTGACGTCACAATGACAGGAAGTTAACGTCACAATGACAGGAAGTTGATGTCACAATGAAAGGAAGTTGACACCACAGTGACAGGTAGTTGATGCCACAATGACAGGAAGTTGACGTCCCAATGACAGGTAATTGATGCCACAATGACAGGAAGTTGATTCCACGGCGACAGGTAGTTGATGCCACAATGACAGGAAGTCGTCATCACAATTACAAGAAGTTGACGTCACATTTACAGGAAGATAACATCACAGTAACACAAAGTTGACTTCCCAGTGACAGGAAGTAAATGTCACAATGACAATAATTGACATCACAATAACACAATGACAGGAAGTTGAAATGGACAAACGAAGCTGAGCAAGGTCAAAGTTCGTACCAGAGTGCAGCGGCTCCACAGACGTGACATGCGCTGGCAGCAGGTTGGCGTTGGCCATCCTCAGAAGACCCGAACACACCAACTTGTTCCCGCCCTCCACCGCCCACAGGTTGTTCTGAGCGCTCGCCAAGGACACGGCGCCTGCAGCAAACACGAGCGCTCGTTACACAGCGCCGAGCCCCTCGAACCAATCGGAAAACGCTCCTCTTACCTACGAAGGCGGGAATGCTGACATTCTGGCAATAGTTGACCCTCATGATGGGCGCGATGACCTCGTCGATGAAGCGCTGAGACACGCCCAGCTCCAGCAGCGAATCGGAGAGCGGCCTGCGCGTCATGTTGATGAAGCCACTCCCCCCCAGAGAGTCCAGGAGCTCCTCCACGGAGCTGAAGGCGTAGCCGTGGGCCTGGTACTTGTAGATCCTGCAAGGCGCACACGCTCAGCACCATCGTTCTGGCGAGGGGCGGCACGTGCGCGGACGCACCTCATGAACTTCTCCATGATCTCCTCCACCCACATCTGCAGGCGGATGAAACTGATGCCGTAGCGCCACCACAAGCGGGAGAGGTCCAGCAGGTACCAGTCGGTCTCCTCCAGGATCACCTCCTCGCTGTTGAACACCGCCGTCTTCCCCGCCACGCTGCGGCGGTACTTCAGGCCTGGAGGGGAGCAAAGACGAGAAACGTGCACGCGTGCGTGTCACCACCTGTGTGTGCACGTGCGCGCGCACGTGCACGTGAGCTCACCCAGCTGCTTGACAAAGTCCTGCATGTGGAGGTTGAGCGAGTGGATGATGGAACCTCCCGACTCGTAGTCGTTGTGGTTGACGGTGACCGTGGCCAGGCGACCTCCGACCTCGCCCTTCTCGTACACGTCCACTTGCACCTCGGGGCCAAAGTGCTGACGCAGGAAATGGGCGGTGGCGCTGCCTCCGATGCCGGCCCCCACCACCGCTGGAGCCAAATGGAATCATCAATGAACACATTCATGTACGTTCTATAGCGTAAAATACTTATGCCATTCATTTCTAATTCTGGTTTCTTTCCATTACAGCAGTGGTCCCCAACCACCGGACCGGGGACCGGTACCGGTCCGTGACGCATTTTCTATCGGGCCGGAGTGAAACATTAAATAATTTATAAAGGACTGCATTTTCTCCATGGGCAACACGGTGGGAGAGAGGTTAGTGCAGGGGTCGGCAACCCGCGGCTCCGGAGCCGCATGCGGCTCTTTGATCACTCTGATGCGGCTCAGCAGCTTACTTGCTGAACCCCCCAATTTTCCTGTGAGACTTCCGGATTTCAGTGCCTCTCGCAGAAAACTCCCGGGATTAATATTCACCGATTTTCACCCTTACGGCTATAATAAGGGCGTGCCATGATGGTACAACATTTGGCGCCCTCTACAATCTGTATTAACAGCGTGCCAGCCCAACACTTGTTATACAATATACATCTTCTGTTTGCACACGTACGTGACAGCAAGGCATACTTGGTCAACAGCCACACAGGTTACACTGACGGTGGTCATATAAAACAACTTTAACACTCTTACTAATAATGCGCCACACTTTGAACCAAAATCAAACAAGAATGACAAACACATTTCGGGAGAACATCTGCACCTTAACACAACATAAACACAACAGAACAAACACCCAGAATCCCATGCAGCCCTGACTCTTCCGGGCTACATTATACACCCTTGCTACCACCAAACCCCGCCCCCACCCCAACTCTGCTCCCTCACACATGTGGGGTGTATAATGTATCCCGGAAGAGTTAGGGCTGCATGGGATTCTGGGTATTTGTCCTGTTGTGTTTATGTTGTGTTACAATGCAGATGTTCTCCCGAAATTTGTTTGTCATTCTTGTTTGGTGTGGGTTCACAGTGTGGCGCATTATTAGTAAGAGTGTTAAAGTTTGTTTTTTTTATACGGCCACCGTCAGTGTGACCTGTGTGGTTGTTGACCAAGTATGCCTTGCTGTTACCTACGTGAGCAAACGGAAGCCCCGTACAACGTGTGGCTGATCAGGCACGCTGACTGTGGTGGGTGCTATATACTGTACCAACACGGTACGCATGACGCTGACAAGCGTCATTCATTTAAAACCCGCGTGCCACACCAGCTTTCAAATTCCACATAAAGGTGTGGGCAGCGTGTCTGAGACCCCTGGTTTATACATAGCACAAAGCAAAAAAAATAATTTGTATGCAGTGTTATTTCATTTAAAATGTAAAAAAATGTTTGCGGCTCCCATTGTTTTCTATAATTTGTGAAACTGGTCAAAATGGCTCTTTGACTGGTAAAGGTTGCCGACCCCTGGGTTAGTGCATCTGCCTCACAATACGAAGGTCCTGAGTAGTCCTGAGTTCAATCCTGGGCTCGGGATCTTTCTGTGTGGAGTTTGCATGTTCTCCCCGTGACTGCGTGGGTTCCCTCCGGGTACTCCGGCTTCCTCCCACCTCCAAAGACATGCACCTGGGGATAGGTTGATTGGCAACACTAAAAATGGTCCCTAGTGTGTGAATGTTGTCTGTCTATCTGTGTTGGCCCTGCGATGAGGTGGCGACTTGTCCAGGGTGTACCCCGCCTTCCGCCCGAATGCAGCTGAGATAGGCTCCAGCGACCCCAGAAAGGGACAAGCGGTAGAAAAATGGATGGATGCATTTTCTCCGACTTAACTTTGGCCTGTCCCACCAGACCAGGGGTGTCAAACTTGCTGTCATTGAGTCATGGCTGCCATTAAAACAGGGTTTTTCACCCTGTTTTGAGCCAAGGCACATTTTTTTCATTGACAAAATGCGGAGGCACACCACCAGCAGAAAACTTTAAAAAATTAAACTCAGCAGCCGATATTGACAGTAAAATTTACTTCTGGCAATTGTTGGATATGAATTTAAACCATAACCAAGTATGCATGACTGTAGCTCTTGTCTCAAAGTAGGTGTACTGTCACCACCTGTCCAATCACACCCTGACTTATTTGGAGTTTTTCGCTGTTTTCCTGTTTTAGTTCTTGTCTTGCGCTCCTATTTTGGTGGCTTTTCTTGTTTTGTTGGTATTTTCCTGTAGCAGTTTCATGTCTTCCCTGAGCGCTATTCCCCGCACCTGCTTTGTTTTAGCAATCAAGAACATTTCAGTTGTGTGGACGCTATCCTTTTTTGTGTGGACATTGTTGATTGTCATGTCATGTTCGGACGTACTTTGTGGACGCCATCTCTGCGCCACAGTTAAGTCTTTGCTGTCGTCCAGCATTCTGTTTTTGTTTACTTTGTAGCCAGTTCAGTTTTTAGTTTCGTTCTGCATAGCCATCCCTAAACTTCAATGCCTTTTCTTAGCGGCACTCGCCTTCTGTTTATTTTTGGTTTAAGCATTAGATACCTTTTGACCCGCACGCTGCCTCCAGCATATTGTGATCATAACCAGGCAATTAGCTACCTGCTGCCACCTACTGATATGGAAGAGTATTAAACGGTTACTCTGCCGAGCTCTAGACAGCACCGACACTCAACAACGGCACATTATTTGCGGATTATAATTACTGGTTTGCAAAAAATATTTTTAACCCAATTAGGTGAAATGACATCATCTCCCACGGCACACCACATTGTGGTTGAAAAACAATGCATTAGAGGGCCGCTTGTAACAGTAAATAATTAACGAATTTGCCTATGAATTTAAGTATTTTACTTCTTTTTTTTTTTCAGTAAAGAGTAAAAAAAAAATCTGCCGATTTTACCACTGTTTTTTACAGAAAGAAACTGTCAGCTTAGTTGCCAGTAAAATATTGTACTGTAAAATATATGGTCCTTTTTTTTTTTTTTATATTATTTTTACAACATATTACCGTAAACAGAAATACAGTACCACTCTTTAAATTTATTTGGGCAACTCAGATGCCAGTTTTTCACCGTAATAAAATGTGGTACCATAAAATCATCAACTGTAGATTTTACAGTAAAAAACAAACAAAAAACTGACAGCTCAGTCGACAGAATTTCACTACAAAAAAACAAACATCAGTCGTTTTTTTTTTCCAACTTACAGTAATATGCTGTAAAAAAAACCTTCCTGAATTTTACAGTAAAATCTATTTGTCATTTAAAGTGTACAATTTGATGGATAACGTGCTTCGAAATTGTAAGTTAAGCAGATATTTAAGTATTTATTTGGATTTTAACCAACAAAGTTAGATAATATAATATTTCTTGCAATATTGGACACTATTTTTTCCCCCAGTCAAACTAGAAAAAAAAACCTAATACCTTTAGTAAGAAAATAAGAAAGTAGACACAGAAAATATAAGGTATTTTATTGAAACATATTATTTCCAGGCCATACCAGACCAGGGGTGTCAAACTTGTTTTAATTGAGGGCCACACCGCAGTCATGGCTGCCATGAGAGGGCCGCTTGTAACAGTAAATAATTAACAAATTTGCCTATGAATTAAAATATTTTACTTTTTTTTTTTTCAGTAAAGAGTAAAAAAAAAAAATCTGCCGATTTTACCACTGTTTTTTACAGAAAGAAACTGTCAGCTTAAAATACTGTACTGTAAAATATATGGTGCTTTTTTTTAAATTATTATTATTTTTACAACATATTACTGTAAATAAAAAATACAGTACCGCTGTTTAATTGTATTTTGGCAACCACGCCCCCCCCCCCCCACCCCCCCACCTCCCGAAATCGTAGGTCTCAAGGTTGGCAAGTATGCCTGTACTCATACTTGCCAACCTTGAGACCTACGATTTTGGGAGGTCAATATACTCCTCCCCTCTTAACCACGCCCCCGCCCTCAACCACGCCCCCGTCCCACCCCCGACCACGCCCCCCACCCCCTGAAATCGGAGGTCTCAAGGTTGGCAAGTATGAGTACAGGCAGACCTCCGATTTCGGGAGGTGGGGGGCGTGGTCGGGGGCGTGGTTGAGGGCGGGGGCGTGGTTAAGAGGGGAGGAGTATATTGACAGCTAGAATTCACCAAGTCAAGTATTTCATTATATATATATATACATACATACATATACATACACACATATATATATATATATATATATATATATATATATATATATATATATATATATATATATATATATATATATATATATATATATGTATATATATATATATATATACATACATCCTGAAAGTATGCAAACAAAACTGTGTTTAGATAATTGATACTTCAAACTTGCATAAATAAATCTTAAGGAATATAACATAACATGGCTTCTGAGAGCTTCAAAATGTAATGAATAAAATGCTAAAGTTGTTGATAAGCAAGTAATTATTTTAATAATTAAATATGGTCATTTTAAATGGACTATTATGATCATTTAAAATTAATGATTTCAAATATGTTTATTTTAATGTATAATTCTATGGCTGGATGTAATAAGGAGTCAGAAAAAATAAATAAAAATACAATTAATTTTGATGTTTTTAGCATAATATAGTAAAAAAAAAAAAGTTTAATTTTTGAATTAATAAATATGTTTATTTTTAGGTAAGATAAACATAATAATACAATGTATCTCTAGTCTGGATGATTTAGTTCTTTCACCCCTGTTGTCATAAAGAAAAGGCTGTCCTCACTCAGGTCCGCATGGAGCTGGAGGGGGCGTGGCCTCTAGCTCCGGCTGAAAATCGGGAGATTTTCGGGAGAATATTTGTCCCGGGAGGTTTTCGGGAGAGGCGCTGAATTTCAGGAGTCTCCCGGAAAATTCGGGAGGGTTGGCAACATTGGCGTTGTTAGGCCTAAAATATTCTTAAGCCCCCCTAAATAATTTGGTGTTATATATATATATATATTTTTTTAATTTAATTTTTTTTACAAATATATCCTGTCATATTCATTATAAAGTGGCCCGAATATGAGTTTAAATAAATAATCATATAACCTGTCATTATTCACTCAGTTTCCCCTCACTTCATAGCGTAAATCACCAAAAATGATTCCCGGGCGCGGCACCGCTGTTGCCCACTGCTCCCCTCACCTCCCAGGGGGTGAACAAGGGGATGGGTCAAATGCAGAGGACAAATTTCACCACACCGAGTGTGTGTGTAACACTCATTGGTACTTTAAGGTAGAGAGCCCCTTTAGTGTGTCGGTATCCAATCCATTCCACTTGTTCATGTAGAAAATGCCCACATCACTCAAAATCCAGTCCGCATGTTCTCTGCGACCTTGCTTGCGGTCCTTGGACTTGTTCATATAGAAAATGCCCACATCACTCTTGTAGAATCTATATAAAGTAATATACATTAGCCTAATGTTAAAATAATGAAAAAAAAATAATTAAATATATTTGTTTTATTGTATTGTTACATTAATAGCTGTTGTATTATTATAGGATGGCTTGTTAAACATTTCATAGGATTTTCAGAGGGAGGAAAAACCAAGACATTTAATATAAAATGTAAAATGAAGGAAAAAAATGGTTAAAAGCCATCGTCCCGGGGAGCAGTTTATTTCGTCCCGTGCATTTTTAAAAATAATAATAATAACAATGAATAATTTTTAGTCTTTGTTAGCCGTTTGTGAAGTTTTTTCGCTTGCGTCCTGTGCATCTCCTGGGGGCTAAGCCCCCCCCTGTCCTTAAAAGCTAGTGACGCCCCTGGTTGGCAAGTATGCCTGTACTTGGTATCATTACAGTGGATGTGACATGATACAATGCACACTAATGAACATATCGGACAGAAAAGTGACTAGAGATGCGCGGATAGGCAATTATTTCATCCGCAACCGCATCAGAAAGTCGTCAACCATCCGCCATCCACCCGATCTAACATTTGATCAGAACCGCACCCGCCCGTTGTTATATATCTAATATAGACGATGCAAGGCATTAGTGAGGTTATAAAGCTTTTGCCTGTTAAAGAAAGGAGACTGATCCAATGCAGCACAGACATTCGCGTGCCACGCTGTCACGACCCAGACGCACACCAGTGCGCAATCATATGGGAGCCGCGCTGAGCGCACCTCCAAGCGCGTCTCGCTGCCGGCGACGGCCGGGTATGGGCCCGACGCTCCAGCGCCATCCATTTTCAGGGCTAGTTGATTCGGCAGGTGGGTTGTTACAGGGGCGGCATGGCGTAGTGGGTAGAGCAACTGTGCCAGAAACCTGAGGGTTGCAGGTTCGCTCCCCGCCTCTTACCATCCAAAAAAAAAAAATCGCTGCCGTTGTGTCCTTGGGCGGGACACTTCACCCTTTGCCCCCGGTGCCACTCACACCGGTGAATTGAATGATGAATGATAGGTGGTGGTCGCAGGGGCCGTTGGCGCAAATTGCAGCCACGCTTCCGTCAGTCTACCCCAGGGCAGCTGTGGCTATGAAAGTAGCTTACCACCACCAGGTGTGAATAAATGATGGGTTCTACATGTAAAGCGACTTTGGGTACTTAGAAAAGCGCTATATAAATCTCAGGTATTATATAAATCTCAGGTATTATTTGATCAGAACCGCACCCGCCCGTTGTTATATATCTAATATAGACGATGCAAGGCATTAGTGAGTTTATAAAGCTTTTGCCTGTTAAATAAAGGAGACTGATCCAATGCAGCACAGACATTCGCGTGCCACGCTGTCACGACCCAGACGCACACCAGTGCGCAATCATATGGGAGCCGCGCTGAGCGCACCTCCAAGCGCGTCTCGCTGCCGGCGACGGCCGGGTATGGGCCCGACGCTCCAGCGCCATCCATTTTCAGGGCTAGTTGATTCGGCAGGTGGGTTGTTACTAGAGATGCGCGGTTTGCGGGCACAACCGCGGAGTCCGCGGATTATCCGCGGATCGGGCGGATGAAATTTAAAAAAATTAGATTTTATCCGCGGGTCGGGTCGGGCGGTTGAAAAAAATAAAAAATAGATTTTAAATAGATTCAGGCGGGTGGCAGTTAAACCAATTCGGAAATATATATACATAGTTAAATGTTGTTACCCACATACGAAAAACGAGCAGGCACCTGCAGCATATGCCACAACAGAAGAAAAAAAAAAGAAGAGATGGACACTTTTACGGAGCGGAGAAGGGACGCCTCGCCGGGGTCCGGGACCGAGGCCCCTTCCCCCGAGAGGGCCCCACCGGGAGCCGTAGCTGAGGCGATCCGCGAGAAGGGCCCGACGCACGTCCAGGGTCACCACTGCACCGACACCCCGCCTCGTCCGCCTTCGCCGCGGCCGGCGTCACGCGCAGCAGGTAAGCAGCTTACCTGCCCGCCACCCCTGTTGCCGGGGGCGCGTAACAGGGGTCACTCCGCGCGCAGTGCGCTCACGAAAGGGGTGGGGCTCACCCTGGTTGATATAGACAGCAGGACGGTGGCCATGTAAGTCGGAACCTGCTAAGGAGTGTGTAACAACCCACCTGCCGAATCAACTAGCCCTGAAAATGGATGGCGCTGGAGCGTCGGGCCCATATACCCGGCCGTCGCCGGCAGCGAGACGCGCTTGGAGGTGCGCTCAGCGCGGCTCCCATATGATTGCGCACTGGTGTGCGTCTGGGTCGTGACAGCGTGGCACGCGAATGTCTGTGCTGCATTGGATCAGTCTCCTTTCTTTAACAGGCAAAAGCTTTATAACCTCACTAATGCCTTGCATCGTCTATATTAGATATATAACAACGGGCGGATGCCGGCGGATGCGGTTCTGATCAAATGTTAGATCGGGTGGATTGCGGATGGTTGACGACTTTCAGATGCGGTTGCGGATGAAATAATTGCCTATCCGCGCATCTCTACTATGTATATATATTTCCGAATTGGTTTAACTGCCACCCGCCTGAATCTATTTAAAATCTTTTTTTTTTTTATTTCAACCGCCCGACCCGACCCGACCCGCGGATAAAATCTAATTTTTTTTAATTTCATCCGCCCGATCCGCGGATAATCCGCGGTTGCGCATCTCTAAAAGTGACAGATTGTAGCCAAAGGCTGATTTCCATCTGCATCTTATTGCAAAGAAACACTAATTCAGCTTCATAGTGACTTGCATTTTTCATGCACTTATTCACAAGTGGAAAGCCAGGTCCCTGAAAATAATGCCTACATTAAAACCGGTCCGTGGCGCAAAAAAGGACTGCATTATAGGACACAAAATACCCCAACAGCTGGTAATAAAGATGTGAAAAAATATATATTTGTTTGTCTTGCCTATTTTAGAGGGCGGAGCTCCATCCACCTGAGCCGACGCCGCGGCGGAGCAGAGCGCCATGAGGCCGGCCAGCAGCAGCCTGGGAGGACCGCCCATGACGCCGGGAGAGCGGCGGGAACTTTCTTCACCGGGCTTACAAAACAAAACAAAAAAAAGACAACGGCGCTCGTTCGCCGCTAACTGCTCGGTAAACGGAGCATTTAAACGGATTCGGGAGGCCCGGCCACCGTGTTTGGTCTCCGTGAGCCTAGCATTGTGTGACTTGCGCAGCGGCAACATCCGGCAATATCACGTGACCCGGAAATCTGGCTCACACTGCCCAATTGCGGTCCGCTAAATGTATGACGTCACACGTGTTTACATCAGTTTGCCTGACATGACTAAACATGCAATTTGATACGAGATGTAACTTCTTTTTTTTTTTTAGCTACAAAACATAGGATATGATTGTAATGTTGTACGACGTCACAATATGAGGGACTGTCACTAAATAAACGTGTTTTTGATTACGTCCACAATGTATGGGTTCTTGCCGCCTGAATGCATACATACTACACCTGACACTTTGAAAAGTATACCTGTGTAGTGAGTAGTGATGGGTCCGGCAACACCGATGCATCGGCGCATGCGTCGAGCTCATAGAGCAAAACCCTGTGTCGGTTTTTAGAAAGTCACGTGACCGATCATGAGCTGTTTTGGTCACGTGACCGATACGCCAACTGTGTCGCACTGACGCCTCCTCTGTGCCCTGTGAGCGGGTCTTTTCTACAGCCGGAGAAATAATAACTAAGAAGAGAAATCGTCTAAAATGTAATACGTCGGAAAAACTTTTTTTTTTTTTTTTTTTAATAAAAATGTGTAAAAAAAATTAAATTAAAACAATTCCCAGTCCACAATCATCCACAACACGTTCTCTTAGATTTCCATGTTATGATACATGTTCACATTATTTATTGACTGTATCTAAAAAAGATCAAAGTATATTTTTTATTTAAATGAAGATATGAAATAATCCTAAATGAAATACAATGACTTGGTTTATATTATTGTATATACTAGGGCAGGGGTCACCAACGCGGTGCCCGCGGGCACCAGGTCGCCCGTAAGGACCAGATGAGTTGCCCGCTTGCCTGTTCTAAAAATAGCTCAAATAGCAGCACTTACCAGTGAGCTGCCTTTATTTTTTAAATTGTATTTATTTACTGGCAAGCTGGTCTCGCTTTGCTCGACATTTTTAATTCTAAAAGAGACAAAACTCAAATAGAATTTGAAAATCCAAGAAAATATTTTAAAGACTTGGTCTTCACTTGGAATAAGCGGTAGAAAATGGATGGATGGATGGGTCTTCACTTGTTTAAATAAATTCATTTATTTTTTACTTTGCTTCTTATTACTTTTAGAAATACAATTTTAGAGAAAAAATACAACCTTAAAAATTGTTTTAGGATTTTTAAACAAATATACCTTTTTACCTTTTAAATTTCTTCCTCTTCTTTCCTGACAATTTAAATCAATGTTCAAGTAAATTTTTTTATTGTAAAGAATAATAAATATTTTAGCTTCTGGTTTTTCGACGAAGAATATTTGTGAAATATTTCTTCAAACTTACTATGATTAAAATTCAAAGAAATTATTCTGGCAAATCTAGAAAATCTGTAGAATCAAATTTAAATCTTATTTCAAAGTATTTTGAATTTATTTTAAAATTTTTGTTCTGGAAAATCTAGAAGAAATACTGATTTGTCTTTGTTAGAAATATAGCTTGGTCCAATTTGTTAAATATTCTAACAAAGTGCAGATTGGATTTTAACCAATTTAAAACATGTCATCAAAATTCTAAAATGTATCTTAATCAGGAAAAATGACCAATGATGTTCCACAAATTATTTTTTTAATTTTTTCCAAAAGACTCAAATGAGCTAGTTTTTCTCTTCTTTTTGTCGATTGAATTTTGAATTTTAAAGAGTCGAAATTGAAAATAAACTGTTTCAAAATTTTATTTTAATTTTTTTCGTGTTTTCTCCTCTTTTAAACCGTTCAATTAAGTGTTTTTTTTCATCATTTATTCTCTACAAAAAACCTTCCGTAAAAGGAAAAAAAAATGTACGACAGAATGACAGACAGAAATACCCATTTTTTTATATATATAAATGTATTTATTTAGCTATTCTTGTTTAAATCACACTTACGTGTAACTTACAAATGACAATATATTTATTTATTTAAGTGTGTATCAAACTGGTAGCCCTTCGCATTAATCAGTACCCAAGAAGTAGTTTTTGGTTTCAAAAAGGTTGGTGACCCCTGTACTAGGGCATCAAATCAGTGTCAGTTGAGTCGGTCCATAGGTTGCCTGTAGGGATTTTTAATGTCCAGCAGATGTCAGTATTTAGTGACACAGTATCGACACAGTATCAATACAGTTTTGCAATGTGTCGAAACGCTTCATGACGCCTCTTCAACCCATCACTAAAAGACACTTCACCATGCCGTCGGTTCAGTATTTATTGGCAACCTGTGTTGGAAACACGAAACAACACATACACAGGTCTCAACTTTCTGCTCCTTCTCATTCAAAAGTCCGAAGGAAGAGGAAGTAAAGTAATCGAAAAAAAACAGCAACGACACTTCCCGCACCGGACATCCGGTTCTTCAAAATAAAAGCGATACTTCAAAATAAAATATAACACCCTGTCGAGTTCATAATATAGCGCAACAACATCACACTATTACACTTGCACTTGTCACTTTCAAAAAACAAACACAATTAAAGCTGCAAGCAGCATTGGTCGGGCCCGCGTATTTGGCAGGTGCTAGTCCTAACTGTCCCAATACTTTTGTCCAGTGATAGTCCTAAGTGTCCCAATACTTTTGTCTACTTTTAGTCTGAAGTGTCCCAAGACTTTTGTCTAGTGTACCTACCTTGTCTGCATTGTGTGGGCACGTTGGTGCTTCCTGCTTTTAAGCAGCCATCTTAAAAAAAACAGCAGCGCAGCAGCATCAGCGCAGCGGGTCTTTGAAGGGTCATAAAATCAAAACCGGAGCAGTTAGAAAAAAAAGCGCTTCCGTCATTGTAATCACAAGGGTTCAATCTCTCTCCTGTGTTAGTTTGAAGGCGAAACGACAAACGCGCTCAGAGGAGTTCGTTTTTGAAGGAAGGTGACCGGTTTTTACAAAAAATTTGTTTTGAAGGGGGAATAGCAAACTTCCTGTTGATTTTTGCTGGGGGTTGTCAATTTATGAAATGTAGGTCTAAGTGAGACCTACATAGAGGTTTTGGTTTCATGTCTCTCCGACCTTCCCAGTGGGAGTTACAGGCAGTTTTGTCATTTTTTTCTTCCGAGGAGCTGTTTTTTTTTGCGTTTTATTAAAAAATTGCAGTAGAGCGCAATTTTGAGATTTGGGGTTAGGTTTTTTTTTTAGATCGCAATGTTTGCCAGTCCTGATGTGTGCGTTCAGTTTGGTGAGTTTTGAAGCATGTTAAAGGGGTCAAATTACAGCTCAAAGAGGCAAAAGTGACTGTTTTTAGTACTTTTTTGTCTTGAAGGGGGAATTGCCAACTTCCTGTTGATTTTAGCCCGAGAACGAGAATGTACTATTATCAAATCTAGATCTGAGTCAGACCTACATAGAGGTTTTTGTTTCATGTCTCTCCGACCTTCCTAGTGGGAGTTACAGGCAGTGTAGTTTTTTTTTTTCTTCCTAGGGGGCGCTAGAGCGCAATTTTGAGTTTTGAGGTTTGGTTTTTTGATAAAAAGTTTTGCCGTATATTACTGATGTGGTGAGTTTTGAAGTATGTTAAGGGGGTCAAATTACAGCGCAAAGTTGCGGAAGAATAATAATAATAAAACCTTACAAATTCAATAGGTCCTTATGTCCCATTGCAAAAGGACTCCCTTTGGGAGTCCTTTTGCAATGGGCCATGCGGGCCCTAATTATGGCTAGTTGAGCAACAATCGTGTTCCCATGTTTAGTTTTTACTAATTGTTTTTGATCTAGTCTGCACTTTGTCTGTGCTATTATTATTATTGGCTTTTATCTCGTTTGCACTTTGCATGATTTCTATTATCATTATTATCGACTCATCTTTGCCTTGTTCTATTTTTTATTTTCCTATTTGAATGATGTTGGATCTGTGTTGTTGTTGTGGACAAGTGTTGTAAATTAGCTTTGGCTACAAACATATGATGCATACATTGGAGAACTGTTTCAGATGTCTATGTTTTCGTATCTGTCCCTATTTCAAATAAACCTCTATAATAATAATACTGTATGTAATGCATAACAAACTACACTTACATACTGTATACACATATATATATATATATGCACACACATATAAATGATATGTATATATATATATACACAAACAAATTGTACATATTTATATACAGGTGAAACTCCAAAAATTAGAATGATGCAAAAGTTCATGCTAGTCAGCAATTTTACTTAAAATGCGAAACTGTGATGTGACCTCATTACATGCAAAGTGAGATTTGTTGTAATTTGGATAAAAAGCATAATCATCTAAATGAGCTTTGTTTCACTCCGTAAATCTAATTGCTGGAATAAACAAGCCTTTGCACAATATTTACATTTGACCTTTGTTACTGTATGTACAAATACACACTGCAACCACATCATTTCCCCATTGTGGGATTTGTCTATCCTTTACGTACACACTGTGTATATATATATATATATATATATAAATAATCATACTGTACATACAGTACACACAGACACATATCTACATACATACATATACACATACATACATATATATGGTGTACATACATTTATATATATATATATAAATAAAGGCAGATATTTACATATATCCGAATTTAAGTTGTACTTCTTTCATTTCTTAGTCATATTTGAAAACAGCTCGTGTTTTCCATTTCTTCTCTTGATGCTCTGTCAGCAAGTATACTGTGTGTGTTAACCTTGAGTTCTTCGGAATGTGTTTTGACTAGCATTTGTTTTGTCTACAGAGATGGGACGAGAGAGAGGGTGGTGGGATCGGGAAGACAGACCATTTTGGGAGGCGCAATAGAATGTTCTAGGGTTAGACTGGTCTCAAAATGTATATTGGCAAAGCTTTGAGAATATACAACAAAATACCTATTCTGTCTCTGGTGGTTTTTCAACTCAGCTTTAAAGTGTCGTAAAGAGCTTGGGAGCGAATTGTGACTTGAATTCCCTGGGAGGAACAACTGGTCCAAAACGCAACACACACACACATATTTATGGTGTACTTACACACATACATATATATATATATATATATAATCATACTGTACATACAGTACACACAGACATATCTACATACATATATATGGTGTACATACATCTATATATACATACACACATACATATATTTATGGTGTACTTACATACACATATATATATATATATATACACACACATGTATGGTGTACTTACATACACACATACATATACTATATATGGTGTACATACATATATATATATATACACACACACACATATATATGGTGTACATACAAACATACATATACTGTATATATATATATACACGTGTACATACATACATTACCGTATATATGGTGAACATACATACAAATATACACACATATATATGTGTACATACATATATTATATATGGTGTACATACATACAAATATACCGGTACACACATTATATATGTGTACATACATACATATATTATATATGGTGTACATACATACAAATATACACACATGTGTACATACATACATACATACATATATACACATACATATATTATATATGGTGTACATACATACAAATATACACACATATATGTGTACATACATACAAATATACACACATATATGTGTACATACATACATACATACATATATTATAAACATAGAGAGATGCATGCCGCGAGAAAGACAAGAAGGTGACAATCAGCTGAGAAAACATTGGAACTTGTTTATTTGGACGTGGAGACAAATGGCTGCTTTAGTGGAGCAGCGAGGAACATTCCAGACTTTGAGCGGCACCTTGGATCTGTAAGGCTTCAGCACGCCTCACACACGTGCACGCAACTCACACGCACGCACTCACACACTAAAGTTGATTTACATGGTCTATGATACACGTGCAGCTGCTTGGGAGGCAGCCTTCATCATCATCATCATCCCTCTGCTAGGTAGAGGCGATGGGTCAAAGGTCACCCCTTGGCACGGTGACCTGGTTTCCCCGCGTGTGCCACAAAGCGCTTGGCGATGGCGAAAAAGAGACTCGCTTGAAGGGGGCCGGGGGATCGGGGGGCGTCGTCATGCTCTCGGCCCGCTGAGGAGGTCACTTGGTGGAGCGCCGCGTGGGCTCCGATGCCGTGGGCGGAGGGGGCGGTCCGCGGCGGTCCAGGTCTTCGATGTAGAACATGATGAGCTTCCTGCGCTCGTCGGGGACGCACTCCAGGACCAGGTAGCGCTTGTCGTTCTGCAGGATCTTCTCCACATCCTTCAGGTGCTGATCTGACTCGTGGATCAGCTTTCTGGACCTGATGGAGGACGTATTACTACCTTCATCTTCTCACCGGGAACCTCCTACAAGGTGAAGTGTGGTACTCACCTGTAGGTGATGAACTTGGTCTCCTTCAGGAGCGTTCGGAAGTCTGCTTTGGCAGTGATGAACTTGTCTTTGATGTAGTCATCAAACTCACGCTGTCTCTTCTGCCACACAAGGAGAACATCAGCAAAACATGGAGAGGATGAGAAGAACATGAAGAGAAAACAAGAGAACACAGGGAGAACATAAAGACAACAAGAAAACAAGAGAATTTGAAGACAAGAGAACATGACAAGAAAACAAAGAAGGCAAAAACATGAGGAGAACAAAAACAACAGGATAATAGAACATGAAGAGAAAACAAAGAAGGCAAGAGAACATTAAGACCACACGAAGACAACAAGAATATATGAAGACAAGAGAACATAAAGGCAAAACAAAGAAGGCAAAAACATGAGGAGAACACAAAGACAACAAGAGAATATGAAGACAAGAGAACATGACAAGAAAACAAAGAAGGCAAAAACATGAGAACAAAAACAACAGGATAATAGAACATGAAGAGAAAACAAAGAAGGCAAGAGAACATTAAGACCACACGAAGACAACAAGAATATATGAAGACAAGAGAACATAAAGGCAAAACAAAGAAGGCAAAAACATGAGGAGAACACAAAGACAACAAGAGAATATGAAGACAAGAGAACAAGAAGAGAAAACAAAGAAAGCAAAAACATGAGAACATAAAGACAACAAGAAAACATGAGAACATGAAGAGAACAAGATAACATGAAGAGAAAACGAAGGCAAAAACAAGAACACGAAGACAAGAGAATATGAAGAGAAAACAAAGAAGACAAAAACATGAGGAGAACACGAAGACAACAAGAAAATATGAAGACAAGAGAACATGACAAGAAAACAAAGAAGGCAAAAACATGAGGAGAACAAAAACAATAGGATAATAGAACATGAAGAGAAAACAAAGAAGGCAAGAGAACATTAAGACCACACAAAGACAACAAGAGAATATGAAGATAAGAGAATATGAAAACCACACGAAGACAACAAGAAAATATGAAGACAAGAGAACATTAAGGCAAAACAAAGAAGGCAAAAACATGAGAACACGAAGACAACAAGAGAATATGAAGACAAGAGAACAAGAAGAGAAAACAAAGAAAGCAAAAACATGAGGAGAACATAAAGACAACAAGAAAACATGAGAACATGAAGAGAACAAGAGAACATGAAGAGAAAACGAAGGCAAAAACAAGAACACGAAGACAAGAGAATATGAAGAGAAAACAAAGAAGACAAAAACATGAGGAGAACACGAAGACAAGAGAACATGACAAGAAAACAAAGAAGGCAAAAACATGAGGAGAACAAAAACAACAGGATAATAGAACATGAAGAGAAAACAAAGAAGGCAAGAGAACATTAAGACCACACAAAGACAACAAGAGAATATGAAGATAAGAGAATATGAAAACCACACGAAGACAACAAGAAAATATGAAGACAAGAGAACATTAAGGCAAAACAAAGAAGGCAAAAACATGAGGAGAACACGAAGACAAGAGAATATGAAGACAAGAGAACAAGAAGAGAAAACAAAGAAAGCAAAAACATGAGGAGAACATAAAGACAACAAGAAAACATGAAGAGAACAAGAGAACATGAAGAGAAAACGAAGGCAAAAACATGAGAACACGAAGACAAGAGAATATGAAGAGAAAACAAAGAAGACAAAAACATGAGGAAAAAAAAGACAACAAGAAAACACGAAGACAAGAGAACATGACAAGAACATGACGAGAAAACAAAGAAGGCAAAAACATGAGGAGAACATAAAGACAACAGGATAATAAAGACAAGAGAACATGTGGAGAACATGAAGAGAAAACAAAGAAGGCAAAAACATGAGAAGAACATAAAGACAAGAGAACATGTGGAGAACATGAAGAGAAAACAAAGAAGGCAAAAACATGAGAACAAAGACAACAGGATACTATGAAGAAAAGAGAACATATGGAGAACATGAAGAGAAAACAAGGAAGGCAAAAACATGAGAACATAAAGACAACAGGATAATATGAAGAAAAGAGAACATGTGGAGAACACGAGGAGAAAACAAAGAAGGCAAAAACATGAGAAGAACATAAAGACAAGAGAACATGTGGAGAACATGAAGAGAAAACAAAGAAGGCAAAAACATGAGAACATAAAGACAACAGGATAATATGAAGAAAAGAGAACCTGTGGAGAACATGAAGAGAAAACAAAGAAGGCAAAAACATGAGAACATAAAGACAACAGGATAATATGAAGAAAAGAGAACATGTGGAGAACATGAAAAGAAAACAAAGAAGGCAAAAACATGAGAACATAAAGACCACAGGATAATATAAAGACAAGAGAACATGAGGAGAACACGAAAACAAGAGAATATGAAGACAAGAGAACATAAAGAGAACATGAAGAGAAAACAAAGAGGACAAAAACGTGAGGAAAACATAAAGACAACAAGAAAACATGAGAACATGAAGATAACAAGAGAAGATGTGGAGAACATGAAGAGAAAACCAAGAGGGCCAAAACATGAGGAACACACGAAGACAACAAGAGAATATGAAGAAAAGAGAACATGAAGAGAAAACAATGAGGACAAAAACATGAGGAAAACATAAAGACAACAAGGAAACATGAAGATGACAAGAGAAGATGTGAAGAACATGAAGAGAAAACAAAGAAGGCAAAAACATGAGGAGAACACAAAGAAGGCAAGAGAACATGAAGACCACATGAAGACAACAAGAGAATATGAAGACAAGAGAACATGAAGAGAAAACCAAGAAGGCAAAAACATGAGAATAAAACAAGAAAATATGAGAACATGACGAGAACAAGAAGAGAAAACAAAGAAGGCAAAAACATGAGGAAGACATAAAGACAACAAGAAAACATGAGAACATGAAGATAACAAGAGAAGATGTGGAGAACGTGAAGAGAAAACGAAGAAGGCCAAAACATAAAGAGAACACAAAGACAACAAGAGAACATGAAGAAAAGAGAACATGCAGAGAAAACAAAGAGGGCAAAAACATGAGGAGAACACAAAGACAACAAGAGAACATGAAGACCACATGTAGACAACAAGAGAATATGAAGAGAAAGCCAAGACGGCAAAAACATGAGAACACGAAAACAAAAGTACATGAAGAGAAAACAAAGAAGGCAAGAGAACATGAAGACCACACAAAGACAACAAGAGAATATGAAGATAAGAGAACATGTGGAGAACATGAAGAGAAAACAAAGAAGGCAAGAGAACATGAAGACTACAAGAAGACAACAAGAGAATATGAAGACAAGAGAACATTAAGGCAAAACAAAGAAGGCAAGAGAGCATGAAGACAGCAAGAGCACATGAGGAGAACATGAGGAGCACATGAAGACAACAGGAGAACATGAAGGGCATATGAAGGGAACATGAGGAGAACATGAAGGGTACAAAGAAAACACAAGGATAACACAAAGAACACAAGGAGAACATTAGGAAAACACAAGTAGAACATGATAACATGAAGACCACACAAGAACATGAAAAGAACACATCGAGAACATGAAGATAATAGGAGAATATAAAAAGAAAATGACAACATAAAGACAAAATGAGGAGACCATAAAAAGAACATGTAAAGAACAAAGAACACAAAGAGAACAATTTAGGAACATGTAGAGAAAATAGCAAACAATGAAGAGAACATGAGGAGAACATGAGGAAAACAAAGAACACGAGGAGAACAAAAAGGGAACATGAAGAGAAATAAGCAAACAATGAAGAGAACATGAGGAAAACAAAGAACATGAGGAGAACAAAAAGGGACCATGAAGAGAAAATAAGCAAACAATGAAGAGAACATGAGGAGAACATGAGGAAAACAAAGAACACGAGGAGAACAAAAAGGGAACATGAAGAGAAAACAAGGAGAACATGAAGAGAACATGAGGAGAATACAAAGAAACATGTGAAGAACAGGAGGAGCACACAAAGATAAGATGAGGAGAGTACAAAGATAAGATGAGGAGAATACAAAGAGAAGATGAGGAGAATACAAAGAGAAGATGAGGAGAATACAAAGAGAAGATGAGGAGAATACAAAGGGAAGATGAGGAGAATACAAAGGGAAGATGAGGAGAATACAAAGATAAGATGAGGAGAATACAAAGATAAGATGAGGCGAGTACAAAGATAAGATGAGGCGAGTACAAAGATAAGATGAGGCGAATACAAAGGAAAGATGAGGAGAATACAAAGGGAAGATGAGGAGAATACAAAGATAAGATGAGGAGAATACAAAGAGAAGATGAGGAGAATACAAAGAGAAGATGAGGAGAATACAAAGGGAAGATGAGGAGAATACAAAGATAAGATGAGGAGAATACGAAGGGAAGATGAGGAGAATACGAAGGGAAGATGAGGAGAATACAAAGATAAGATGAGGAGCACACAAAGATAAGATGAGGAGAATACAAAGATAAGATGAGGAGAATACAAAGATAAGATGAGGAGCACACAAAGATAAGATGAGGAGAATACAAAGATAAGATGAGGAGAATACAAAGATAAGATGAGGAGAATACAAAGATAAGATGAGGAGAATACAAAGATAAGATGAGGAGAATACAAAGGGAAGATGAGGAGAATACAAAGATAAGATGAGGAGAATACAAAGATAAGATGAGGAGAATACAAAGATAAGATGAGGAGAATACAAAGATAAGATGAGGAGAATACAAAGATAAGATGAGGAGAATACAAAGAGAAGATGAGGAGAATACAAAGAGAAGATGAGGAGAATACAAAGATAAGATGAGGAGAATACGAAGGGAAGATGAGGAGCACACAAAGATAAGATGAGGAGAATACAAAGATAAGATGAGGAGAATACAAAGATAAGATGAGGAGAATACAAAGATAAGATGAGGAGAATACAAAGATAAGATGAGGAGAATACAAAGATAAGATGAGGAGAATACAAAGATAAGATGAGGAGAATACAAAGATAAGATGAGGAGAATACAAAGATAAGATGAGGAGAATACAAAGATAAGATGAGGAGAATACGAAGGGAAGATGAGGAGCACACAAAGATAAGATGAGGAGAATACAAAGATAAGATGAGGAGAATACAAAGATAAGATGAGGAGAATACAAAGATAAGATGAGGAGAATACAAAGATAAGATGAGGAGAATACAAAGATAAGATGAGGAGAATACAAAGATAAAATGAGGAGAATACAAAGGGAAGATGAGGAGAACATGATGATGCTGTCATGGTGGAGTGGTCTTACTCTGTCGCTGGAGGAGAACTTGATACAGCGAGGGTCCTCCTTGATGACCTTCTTGACTTCCTTCCAGGTGGTGGTGAGCGTGATCTAGAAGACAGACGTACGGCGATGGCACCCTGCTGTGTTTTAGTGCTAGTTCCAAACTCACCATGGTGGTCTCGTCCAGCAGCTGCCTGAAGTGTTCCTTCTTCTTCTTGGTCAGCGCCTCCACGTGCTCGTTGAACAGCTTCTCCTTCTCCTCCCGCTCCAACAACGAGGCCGACTCCCAGCGGTGGTCCTTGCGCAGGTTCCTCCGCGTGTCCGACCACATGACGTCCGAGGAGCGCACCTGGGGGAGCAGGGAGCAGGACGTGTGAGCGTGGCGGGCGCTGGGCGGCCACAGAGAAGGTCCTCACCATGTCCGACATGAGAGCTTTGAAGTGCTGGATGGCTTCTTCTCGCTTGTGCTGCTCTCTCTCTCGGTCGATCTCCTTGGTCTGCTCCGATCGCGCCTTCTGGACCTCACGCTCGCGCTCCCTCAGACTGGCCTCGATACGAGCCTGGCGCTCCAGCTCGCGCTCCTTGTCCAGGTCCAGATTCTGCAGGAGATCAAGGTCAATATTACAAACCCTGTTTCCATATGAGTTGGGAAATTGTGTTAGATGTAAATATAAACGGAATACAATGATTTGCAAATCATTTTCAACCCATATTCAGTTGAATATGCTACAAAGACAACATATTTGATGTTCAAACTGATAAACATTTTTTTTTTTTTGTGCAAATAATCATTACCGTATTTTCCGCACTATAAGGCGCACCTAAAAACCACAAATTTTCTCAAAAGCTGACAGTGCGCCTTATAACCCGGTGCGCTTTATATATGGATAAATATTAAGATTCATTTTCATAAAGTTTCGGTCTCGCAACTTCGGTAAACAGCCGCCATCTTTTTTCCCGGTAGAACAGGAAGCGCTTCTTCTTCTACGCAAGCAACCGCCAAGGTAAGCACCTGCCCCCATAGAACAGGAAGCGCTTCTTCTTCTACTGTAAGCAACCACCCGCCCGCGTAGAAGAAGAAAAGCGCGCGGATATTATCATTTCCTTTGTGTGTTTACATCTGTAAAGACCACAAAATGGCTCCTACAAAGCGACAGGGATCCGGTTCATGAAAATACGCAATCTCTCCATCCGCACACGGATTACTATTTCACAGCAACTGATATTCCTGTGAACCGCACTGTGGATACAACGGGAGCACGTACGGTGAATATTCGCACCACAGGGAATGAGAAGTCATCCTTCACTGTGGTTCTAGCTTGCCATGCTAATGGCCAGAAACTTCCACCCATGGTGATATTCAAAAGGAAGACCTTGCCAAAAGAGACCTTTCCAGCCGGCGTCATCATAAAAGCTAACTCGAAGGGATGGATGAAGAAAAGATGAGCGAGTGGTTAAAGTAAGTTTAAGTTTACGCGAAGAGGCCGGGTGGCTTTTTTCACGCAGCTTCGTCCATGTTGATATACGATTCCATGCGCGCCCACATCACGCTGGTTTTAATATATTATTAAAGTTTGACTGACCTATTTGACTGTTTTTTTGACATTCCTTTAGCGCAGTTAGATGCGGCTTATAACACGGGGCGGCTTATAGGTGGACAAAGTTTTGAAATATGCCGTTCATTGAAGGCGCGGCTTATAACCCAGGGCGCCTTATGGTGCGGAAAATACGGTAACTTTAGAATTTGATGCCAGCAACACGTGACAAAGAAGTTGGGAAAGGTGGCAATAAATACTGATAAAGTTGAGGAATCCTCATCAAACACTTATTTGGAACATCCCACAGGTGAACAGGCAAATTGGGAACAGGTGGGTGCCATGATTGGGTATAAAAGTAGATTCCATGAAATGCTCAGTCATTCACAAACAAGGACGGGGCGAGGGTCACCACTTTGTCAACAAATGCGTGAGCAAATTGTTGAACAGTTTAAGAAAAACCTTTCTCAACCAAGGAATTTAGGGATTTCACCATCTACGGTCCGTAATATCATCAAAGGGTTCAGAGAATCTGGAGAAATCACTGCACGTAAGCGGCTAAGCCCGTGACCTTCGATCCCTCAGGCTGTACTGCATCAACAAGCGACATCAGTGTGTAAAGGATATCACCACATGGGCTCAGGAACACTTCAGAAACCCACTGTCAGTAAATACAGTTGGTCGCTACATCTGCAAGTGCAAGTTAAAACTCTCCTATGCAAGGTTGAAAACCGTTTATCAACAACACCCAGAAACGCCGTCGGCTTCGCTGGGCCTGAGCTCATCTAAGATGGACTGATACAAAGTGGAAAAGTGTTCTGTGGTCTAACGAGTCCACATTTCAAGTTGTTTTTGGAAACTGTGGACGTCGTGTCCTCCGGACCAAAGAGGAAAAGAACCATCCGGATTGTTAAAAAGCGCAAAGTTGAAAAGCCAGCATCTGTGATGGTATGGGGGTGTATTAGTGCCCAGGACATGGGTAACTTACACATCTGTGAAGGCGCATTTAATGCTGAAAGGTACATACAGGTTTTGGAGCAACATTACCATGGACGCCCCTGCTTATTTCAGCAAGACAATGCCAAGCCACGTGTTGCATCAACGTGGCTTCATAGTAAAAGAGTGCGGGTACTAGACTGGCCTGCCTGTATTCCAGACCTGTCTCCCATTGAAAATGTGTGGCGCATTATGAAGCCTAAAATAGCACAACCGAGACCCCCGGACTGTTGAACTGTACATCAAGCAAGAATGGGAAAGAATTCCACCTGAGAAGCTTCAAAAATGTGTCTCCTCAGTTCCCAAACGTTTACTGAGTGTTGTTAAAAGGAAAGGTCATGAAATCTATCAAAATTAGGGTGGTCCCAAAAAATAGGAATTTTTCAAATTGACTGTGTGTCGGTTTTAAAAGTGCTCCTCCTATGGTCAACATATGAAATAACAAGTGTTCATAAACATTTGAAGTGCTCCCCCTCTGGCCAACATATGTAATAAATATGTGTAATAAATTGAAATGCGCCCCCTTTGGCCCAACTTAATAAAATAAATATGTATATAGAGACATACTGTCATAACATGAAGTAAATAATGAAGAGCAACGTTACCATGGACGCCCCTGCTTATTTCAGCAAAAACGTGGCTTAATAGTAAAAGAGTGCGGGTACTAGACTGGCCTGCCTGTAGTCCAGACCTATGTGTGGCGCATTATGAAGCCTAAAATAGCACAACGGAGACCCCCGGACTGTTGAACAACTTAAGCTGTACATCAAGCAAGAATGGGAAAGAATTCCACCTGAGAAGCTTCAAAAATGTGTCTCCTCAGTTCCCAAACCTTTACTGAGTGTTGTTAAAAGGAAAGGCGATGTAACACAGTGGTGAACATGCCCTTTCCCAACTACTTTGGCACGTGTTGCAGCCATGAAATTCTAAGTTAATTATTATTTGCAAAAAAAAAAAAAAGTTTATGAGTTTGAACATCAAATATGTTGTCTTTGTAGTGCATTCAATTGAATATGGGTTGAAAATGATTTGCAAATCATTGTATTCCGTTTATATTTACATCTAACACAATTTCCCAACTCATATGGAAACGGGGTTATTAGTAGGACACAGCCGGCGACCGACCTTAGCCTGCTTCTCCAGGTAATGCTTGAAGAGTTCCTCTCGGTGGGCGGAGCTGTCCACGGCCTTGTACCGCGGGTCCGTCTCCATCCTCTCCTTCACTTTGCTCCAGCGCTGGCCTCCTTCCACGTGCTGGTCGCTGAGGAGCTCAAAGAAGTCCAGCCTCACCTGCAAGAAGAGAACGTTAGCTGGACGGTGGGCGTGGGGTGTGTTGTCCGCCTGACCTTCTCTCCTCTGGACTTGGAGTCCTCCTTGTCCCGCTTCTTTAAGGCGCTCATGAACTCCACAAAGATGGCTTCCCTGTCCTTCATCTTGTCGATGCTCTTGAACCGAGGGTCTCGGCTGTGTTTGACGGCAAACTCGCTGAAGGTGGTCCTGTTCAGACATGGGGGCGACATACTTGACACGTGTGTGTGTTCTTGTATTTCTACCCTTCTTGAGACATCAACAAGGAAAATAACCTTCCATATGAGGAGGTGTGAACAAGTTAGTCATGGTCCCAATACAGAAAACCATTGCATCTAATAGGGAATGTCTCATTTGCACCCCTGGTGGTGAAATCTATCAAAATGACGATAGTCCCAAAAACGAGCGATTTTTCAAATTGACTGTGTCGGTTTTAAAAGTGCTACCCCTCTGCTCAACATATGAAATAACAAGTGTGTGTAAAAAATTGAAGTGCTCCCCCTCTGGTCAACATATGTAATAATAAGTGTGTGTAAAAATTTGAAGTGCTCCCCCTCTGGTCAACATATGAAATAACAAGGGTGTGTAAATATTTGAAGTGCTCCCCTTCTGGTCAACATATGTAATAACAAATGTGTGTAAGAAATTGAAATGTGCCCCCTTTAGCCAAAATTAATAAAAAAAAAAAATATATATGTATATAGAGACAAACTGTAATAACTTAACGTGAATAATGAAGATTAAAAACCAATCACAAAAAAAATAAATAAATAAATGAAAAATTACTAAAAGCTTACCTTTTTTATATTTACATAGTATGTATATATTATTATTTTTGTAAATACAAATCTTTATATATCTAGAAAGGGTGGTCCTAAAGAGGCAGGCATTTTTTTTTGGAGGTCTCAAGAAGGTAACAAATACAAGTATGTGTGTGTGCGTGTTCTCTTGTATTTCTACCCTTCTTGAGGAAAAGTAGCTTCCATGAGGACCGGTGAACAAGTGATGACATAAATCATGGTCCCAATACGAAAAACCATTGCATCTAATAAAGAATGTCTCATTTGCACCCCTGGTGGTGAAATCTATCACAATTAGGGTGGTCCCATAAAATAGGATTTTTTCAAATTGACTGTGTGTCGGTTTTAAAAGGGCTACCCCTCTGGTCAACATATGAAATAACAAGTGTTATTAAAAATTTGAAGTGCTCCCCCTCTGGCCAACATATGTAATAACAAGTATGTGTAAGAAATTGAAATGCGCCCCCTTTGGCCCAAATTAATAAAATAAATATGTATATAGAGACATACTGTCATAACATGAAGTAAATAATGAAGATTAAGAACCAATTACAAACAAAAATGAATAAATAAATTCACTAAATGTTTACCTTTTTTATATTTGCATAGTATGTATATATTATGAATGTTGTAAATAAAAATCTTCATATATCTAGAAAGGGTGGCATTTTTTTGGGAGGTTTCATGAAGTAACAAATACAAGTATGTGTGTGTTCTTGTATTTCTACCCTTATTGAGACATCAACAAGGAAAAGTACCTTTCATATGAGGACCGGTGAACAAGTTAGGACCCAAATCATGGTCCCAAGACGAAAAACCATTGCATCTAATAGAGGATATCTCATTTGCACCCCTGGTGGTGAAATCTATCAAAATTAGGGCGGTCCCAATAAATGGGAATTTTTCAAATTGACTGTGTGTCGGTTTTAAAAGTGCTCCCCCTCTGGTCAACATATGAAATAACAAGTGTGAAGTGCTCCCCCTCTGGCCAACATATGTAATAACAAGTATGTGTAAGAAATTGAAATGCGCCCCCTTTGGCCCAAATTAATAAAATAAATATGTATATAGAGACATACTGTCATAACATGAAGTAAATAATGAAGATTAAGAACCAATTACAAACAAAAATAAATAAATAAATTCACTAAATGTTTACCTTTTTTATATTTGCATAGTATGTATATATTATGAATGTTGTAAATAAAAATCTTCATATATCTAGAAAGGGTGGCATTTTTTTGGGAGGTTTCATGAAGTAACAAATACAAGTATGTGTGTGTTCTTGTATTTCTACCCTTATTGAGACATCAACAAGGAAAAGTACCTTTCATATGAGGACCGGTGAACAAGTTAGGACCCAAATCATGGTCCCAAGACGAAAAACCATTGCATCTAATAGAGGATATCTCATTTGCACCCCTGGTGGTGAAATCTATCAAAATTAGGGCGGTCCCAAAAAATAGGAATTTTTCAAATTGACTGTGTCGGTTTTAAAAGTGCTCCCCCTCTGGTCAACATATGAAATAACAAGTGTGAAGTGCTCCCCCTCTGGCCAACATATGTAATAAGTGTGTGTAAGAAATTGAAATGCGCCCCCTTTGACTAAAATGTATTTAAAAAAATAAAAATAAATATGTATATTGATACATACTGTAATAACTTGAAGTAAATATTGATCCATCCATTCATTTTCTACCGTTTGTCCCTTTCTGGGTCACGGGGGGCTTGGAGCTTGTCTCAGCTTGATTCGTAATGAAGATTAAAAACTAATTACAAACAAAGATTAACTAAAAGCTTACCTTTTTTTTATATTTGCATAGTATATATATATATATATTATTAATGTTGTAAATACAAATCTTTATATATCTAGAAAGGGTTGTCCTAAAGAGGCAGGCATTTTTTCGGAGGTTTCAAGAAAGTGACAAATACAAAAGGTGTGTGTGTGTGAGAGAGACAAGAGCATCACCTGGCCGTCAGCCTGGCCTCCTCCATCATCCTCCTGAACTCGTCTTTGGCCTGCATCAGCTTGCTCTTCTTCTCCTTCCTCTCCTCCTCCGCCCGCGTCTTCACGTACTGGTCGTACACCTGCAAGCCCACAGAACCGCTTTAGAGCCACGCCCGCTTTTTGCGTGCACGCGCAAAAGCACGAAAGGAAGACCTGTTTGCGCTCCTTGGGGTTGAGCAGAAGGTAACGAGGGTCAAACACGATCTTGTGAAGCTCCTTGTCCCACGTGGAGAAAGCGGACACCTGCACATACAGACATGCAATAATTACATGCTGGCACGTAACGTTTTCGAAAGGGACAAAAAAAAAAGATGTGAAATGAAATAAATGAATACCCCTCGCTCCAGCAGCATGTCCTTGAATTGGGTCATGCGGGCCTCAAGCGGCACCACTGCTCGCTCTTTGGCGGCTCTCAGCTCCGCCTCCATCACGGCTTCCTTCTCAGAGTCCGCCTCCTTGCCGTCGTCCTTCCTGTGTAGCAAAATGTAAAGATTGACACCGATATCAGCATTTCTTTTTATCAGTCCTTTATTTTTCCCCCAACTACAACAGAACTACATCAACAGATCCAATATGTACCGTATTTTCCGCACTATAAGGCGCACCGGATTATTAGCCGCACCTTCTATGAATTACATATTTCATAATTTTGTCCACCAATAAGCCGCCCCGGACTAAAAGCCGCGCCTACGCTGCGCTAAAGTGAATGTCAAAAAAACGCTGCGCTAAAGTGAATGTCAAAAAAACAGTCAGATAGTTCAGTCAAACTTTAATAATATATTGAAAACCAGCGTTCTAACAACTCTGTCCCAAAATGTACGCAAATGTGCAATCACAAACATAGTAAAATTCAAAATGGTGTAGAGCAATAAATAGCAACATAATGTTGCTCGAACGTTAATGTCACAACACACAAAATAAACATAGCGCTCACCTTCTGAAGTTATTCTTCATTCGTAAATCCTTCGAATTCTTCGTCTTCGGTGTCCGAATTGAAAAGTTGCGCAAGCGTGGGATCCAAAAATGGCCGGTTCCGTCTCGTAGAAGTCATCGGGAGTCAGTGTCGCTGTTGTTGTGCAGCAGTTCTGTGAATCCTGCCTTCCGGAAAGCTCGGACCACAGTTGTGACCGAAACTATCTGCCCAGGCATTTACGATCCACTGGCAGATGTTGGCGTATGTCGACCGGCGCTATCTGCCCGTCTTAGTGAAGGTGTGTTCGCCTTCGGAGCTGTGTGAAAAAAGCCACCCGGCCTCTTCGCGTAAACTTCCCTTAACCACTCGCTCATCTTTTCTTCATCCATCCATCCCTTCGAGTTAGCTTTTATGATGACGCCGGCTGGAAAGGTCTCTTTTGGATGGGTGGAAGTTAGCATGGCAAGCTAGAACCACAGTGAAGGATGACTCCTCATTCCCTGTGGTGCGAATATTCACCGTACGTGCTCCCGTTCCACAGTGCAGTTCACAGGAATATCAGTTGCTGTGAAATACGGTAGTAATCCGTGTGCGGATGGAGAGATTGCGTCTTTTTATGATCCGGATCCTTGTCGCGTAGTAGGAGCCATTTTGTGGTCTTTACAGATGTAAACAGGAAATGAAACGTACGGTGATATCCGCGCGTTTTTTCTTCTTCTTCCGGGGGCGGGTGAAGCGCTTCCTGTTCTATGGGGGCGGGTGCTTTCCTTGGCGGTTGCTTGTGTAGAAGAAGAAGCGCTTCCTGTTCTACCGGGAAAAAAGATGGCGGCTGTTTACCGAAGTTGCGAGACCGAAACTTTATGAAAATGAATCGTAATAAAGCGCACCGGGTTATTAGGCGCACTGTCAGCTTTTGAGAAAAATTGTGGTTTTTAGGTGCGCCTTATAGTGCGGAAAATACGGTACTCACGATACCAAAACTTTTTATTAAAAAAAACCCAAAACTAGTGAAGTACCGTATTTGTCGGACTATAAGTCGCACTGGCCGAAAATGCATAATAAAGAAGGAAAAAACATATATAAGTCAGTCGCACTGGAGTATAAGTCGCATTTTTGGGGGAAATTTATTTGATAAAAGCCAACACCAAGAATAGACATTTGAAAGGCAATTTAAAATAAATAAAGAATAGTGAACAACAGGCTGAATAAGTGTACGTTATATGAGGCATAAATAACCAACTGAGAACGTGCCTGGTATGTTAACGTAACATATTATGGTAAGAGTCATTCAAATAACTATAACATATAGAACATGCTATACGTTTACCAAACAATCTGTTACTCCTAATTGCTAAATCCCATGAAATCTTATACGTCTAGTCCAGGGGTCGGCAACCCGTGGCACCGGAGCCGCATGCGGCTCTTTGATCACTCTGATGCGGCTCAGCAGCTTACCCCAATTTTCCCGTGAGACGTCCGGATTTCAGTGCCTCTCGCAGAAATAATAATATTCACCGATTTTCACCCTTACGGCTATAATAAGGGCGAGCCATGATGGTACAACATTTGGCGCCCTCTACAATCTGTATTAACAGCGTGCCAGCCCAACACTTGTTGTTCAATATACATCTTCTGCTTGCACACGTACGTGACAGCAAGGCATACTTGTTCAACAGCCACACATGTTACACTGACGGTGGTCATATAAAACAACTTTAACACTCTTACTAATAATGCGCCACACTTTGAACCAAAACCAAACAAGAATGACAAACACATTTCGGGAGAACATCTGCACCTTAACACAACATAAACACAACAGAACAAACACCCAGAATCCCATGCAGCCCTGACTCTTCCGGGCTACTATCACCAAACCCCGCCCACACCCCAACCCTGCTCCCTCACACATCAACCCCCCCCCCCGCCCCCCCTCTCTGTGCGTCGGTTGAGGTGGGCGGGGTTTGGTAGCGGGGGTGTATAATGTATCCCGGAAGAGTTAGGGCTGCATGGGATTCTGGGTATTTGTCCTGTTGTGTTTATGTTGTGTTACGGTGCAGATGTTCTCCCGAAATTTGTTTGTCATTCTTGTTTGGTGTGGGTTCACAGTGTGGCGCATTATTAGTAAGAGTGTTAAAGTTTTTTGTTTTTTTTATACCACCACCGTCAGTGTGACCTGTGTGGTTGTTGACCAAGTATGCCTTGCTGTCACCTACGTGAGCAAGCGGAAGCCCCATACAACGTGTGGCTGATCGGGCACGCTGGCTGTAGTGGGTGCTATATGCTGTACCATTACGGCACGCATGACGCTGACAAACGCCATTCATTTAAAACCCGCGTGCCGCACCAGCAATCAAATTCCACATAAAGGTGTGGGCAGCGTGTCTGAGACCCCTGGTTTATACATAGCACAAAGCAAAAAAAAAGCTTTGTATGCAGAGTTATTTCATTTAAAATTTCCAAAATTTTTTGCGGCTCCCATTGTTTTCTATAATTTGTGAAACTGGTCAAAATGGCTCTTTGACTGGTAAAGGTTGCCGACCCCTGGTCTAGTCTCTTACGTGAATGAGCTAAATAATATTATTTGATATTTTACAGTAATGTGTTAATAATTTCACACATGAGTCGCTCCTGAGTATAAGTCGCACCCCTGGCCAAATTATGAAAAAAACTGCGACTTATAGTCCGGAAAATACGATAATTGACTGTATTATGCTGATAGTAAATATTTGACTGTATTATGCTGATAGTATATATTTGACTGTATTATGCTGATAGTATTTATTTGACTGTATTATGCTGATAGTATATATTTGTACCATGAATTGATTAACGTGGACCCCGACTTAAACAAGTTGAAAAACTTATTCGGGTGTTACCATTTAGTGGTCAATTGTACGGAAAATGTACTGTACTGTGCAATCTACTAATAAAAGTTTCAAAAAACATAAGACATTATGGTCCGACGTTTCCTGAAAAAAATTATGTTAAAAAAAACTAAAGCCTTGTGCAGCTGCTTACTGACATATACTTTTCATGTTTAAATAACCTTGACCACAAATGAATATCGGCCTCCTTGATTACTAATAGAAAAAAGGATCGGTCGATGTCTAGTCAATTGTCACACACACGACTCACTTTCTCTTTTTGGCTTTGGTATGTTCCTCGTCGTGCATGTCGTCAGCACCAATGGCGAGCTCATGGTCCTCCTTGTTGAAACCTGTATACACACACACACACTTTTAATCACATGTCCATCAAAGTGACAAAGTAGTGACGCGGCGGCGGCGTCACCTGTCTTCTTGCCGTCATCCAGGCCTCTCTTATGCGGCGGCTCCTGGATGTGCTTGTCCACGTCGGTGCGGCCCACCAGCTCCTCGGGCCGGTCCCACATGGAGAGTCGCGTGGTGGGGTTGTAGAAAAAGACGCGGTCGTCACCTGTCCACACCACACACCTGCGGCGAGGCGCGCACACAGAAAAGAGGAGTAATGAGCTTTGTGCGGACGAGAGGTCGGCTCAGCCGTTAGCGAGCAGGCGCACCATGGCGTTCCCGGGATGGGGTTGGTGGCCACAGGTCTGGCTTTCTGTGCCGCCTTCTCTTCCTCTGTCATTTCTTCTTCTTTGCGCTCCTTCGTGAAAAACACAAGCGTTGAATGTTGCAGAAATGTCGCGACAAGGCAGCAAATGTGATGCCTCCTACCTGCTTGTCGTTGTTCATGTTTATGATCTTTAAGTCTTCATCCTCCATCTCCATGGCTTCAGCTTCCTCCTGTGCAAGACGCTCTTTTACCCTCTCTGCTTCTTTTTCTGCACAAACACACACAATACAACATTAATAATTAGTATACAGTGGAAGCTCGATTTACGAACCCCTCTATTTGCGAACTTTTTGGTTTACTAACTTTTAGACCGCGCTAGGGTTGTACGGTATACCGGTATTGGTATAGTACAGCGATACTAATGAATCATATTCTGTACTATACCGCCTCTCAAAAGTACCGGTCCCCCAATCCCCGCTCCCCCCGTCCTCGTCACGTCGTGTCATTGTTGGTTTTACGAGCAGAGGAGCATGTACGGCAGCGCACTACCACGGAGTACTTACAAGCAGACACAGTGTGTAGACAGAAAAGGTAGAACGGACGCATTTTGACCTAAGAACTAAAGATAAAGGTGAAGTTATAACACTGAAACGCCCTCAGGAAGAGGTGCTTTAAGACATGGCTAGCTAGCTAGCGCATACTTGTCAACCTTGAGACCTCCAATTTTGGGAGGTGTGGGGGTGGGGGGGTTGAGGGGGCGTGGTTAAGAGGGGAGGAGTATATTGACAGCTAGAATTCACCAAGTCAAGTATTTCATTATATATATATATATATATATATATATATATATATATATATATATATATATATATATATATATACATATATATATCTACATCCTGAAAATATGCAAACAAAACTGTGTTTAGATAATTGATACTTCAAACTTGCATAAATAAATATTAAGGAATATAACATAACTTGGCTTCTGAGAGCTTCAAAATTTAATGAATAAAATGTTAAAGTTGTTGATAAACAAGCAATTATTTTAATAATTAAATATGGTCATTGTAAATGAATTATTATGATCATTTAAAATTAATTATTTCAAATATGTTTATTTTAATGTATAATTCTATGGCTGAGTGTAATAAGGAGTCAGAAAAAATACAAATAAAAATATAATTAATTTTGATGTTTTTAGCAAAATATAGTCAATTTTTTTTTTTTTTTTTAAATTAATATATATATTTATTTTTAGGTAAGATAAACATAATAATACAATTTATCTGTAGTCTGGATGATTTAGTTCTTGTCACCCTATTGTCCTCCCGTCATGAAAAAAGGCTGTCCTCACTCAGGTCGCATGGAGCTGGAGGGGGCGTGGCCTCCAGCTCCGGCTGAAAATCGGGAGATTTTTGGGAGAATATTTGTCCCGGGAGGTTTTCGGGAGTCTCCCGGAAAATTCGGGAGGGTTGGCAAGTATGAGCTAGCGGCTAAAGTCCAGCCGCAGTCTGCAGTGTTTTAGCAACTTCTAAATCACTAATCCTCGCCTCCATGGCGACAAAGTAAGTTTCTTACAAGGATCATCCCTGCAGGACGAGGAATTGCTAAACATGCTTCACTACACACCGTAGCTCACTGGCGTCATAATGTAAACAAACGCCATGGGTGGATCTACACCTAACATCCACTGTCATGATACCAAGTATAGGAGCGTATCTAGTCGATACTACTATTATTACATGAATATTTTCTTTCTTTCGTTTGTAAAAAAATTATATTATGTTTATAAACTCAGGAAATATGTCCCTAGACACATGAGGACTTTGAATATGACCAATGTATGATCCTGTAACGACTTGGTATCGTATTGATACCTAAATTTGTGGTATCATCCAAAACTAATGTAAAGCATCCAATCAACAGAAGAATGAGTGATTATTACATTTTAACAGAAGTGTAGATAGAACATGTTAAAAGAGAAAGTAAGCAGATATTAACAGTAAACAAGTAGATTAATAATTCACTTTCTACCACTTGTCCTTAATCATTTTGAAAAAACAATAGAATGGAGTTGCGGCTGCGCTCCTCCTGTTTGTACATTAATGTTACATCAATGATGTCGTTCACAACAACACTAGCATGAGATGTGTTGTGGGCGTATGGATTGTTCTTGTTAGCTTTAGCTTTGTAGTTTAGCCGCTGTTTCAAGTGACCGTCTTAACATTGTTTTAAGTTTCGGGGCTGAATTAGCGTTCGACAAATCCCAAACAAATGTTACTTCTTCTTACAATGACAGCATTTCAGTCACATTTTTGTGGATTTTTCTGATATTCCCCGAATTCTGTTTTATTGGCCAATTATGTGACTCCGCCTGCGGTTACTTCAACGCGGAAATCATACGCCTTTAGTTTAGTGATTATTAAGTAGCGCTGTGTCAAATAAAAAGTAGTAACCACGGTGAGATACCAAGCTTGTAGACGTCTTTCTTTCACTCATCCGCTCACTCATCCGTTTCTCCGTCACAAGCTCCTGAATTTGCATGCACGTTGCCCGGCCCAATAATCGACTTTTGTATTTTCATTTTCAAATTTTCTCAAAAGCTGACAGTGCGGCTTATAACCCGGTGCGCCTTATATATAGGCACCGTTTAAAAAACTCGAGCCGTTCAAAAACGTCACATCTCAACTAAGCAAAGACCCACCACTTGAGAATCGCTGTCTTATACCTCCCTTGTCACTTTGATCCTAGCTGTTAAATCTGAGTAATTACAAGGCCTTCGGGCCAGACACAGTGAGAAGTCGAGAGGGTCAACTCAGTAAAGAATCTGGGTATTATCTTCGACCCAACTCTCTCGTTTGAGTCACACATTAAGAGTGTTACTAAAACGGCCTTCTTTCATCTCCGTAATATCGCTAAAATTCGTTCTATTTTATCCACTAGCGACGCTGAGATCATTATTCATGTGTTCGTTACGTCTCGTCTCGATTACTGTAACGTATTATTTTCGGGTCTCCCTATGTCTAGCATTAAAAGACTACAATTGGTACAAAATGCGGCTGCTATACTTTTGACAAGAACAAGAAAGTTTGATCATATTACGCCTATACTGGCTCACCTGCACTGGCTTCCTGTGCACTTAAGATGTGACTTTAAGGTTTTACTACTTACGTATAAAATACTACACGGTCTAGCTCCGTCCTATCTTGTCGATTGCATTGTACCATATGTCCCGGCAAGAAATCTGCGTTCAAAGAACTCCGGCTTATTAGTGATTCCCAGAGCCCAAAAAAAGTCTGCGGGCTATAGAGCGTTTTCTATTGGGCCTCCAGTACTATGGAATGCCCTCCCGGTAACAATTAGAGATGCTACCTCAGTAGAAGCATTTAAGTCCCATCTTAAAACTCATTTGTATACTCTAGCCTTTAAATAGCCCCCCTGTTAGACCAGTTGATCTGCCGTTTCTTTTCTTTTCTCCTCTGCTCCCCTATTCCTTGTGGAGGGGGGGGGGGCACAGGTCCGGTGGCCATGGATGAAGTGCTGGCTGTCCAGAGTCGGGACCCGGGGTGGACCGCTCGCCTGTGCATCGGCTGGGAACATCTCTGCGCTGCTGACCCGTCTCCGCTCGGGATGGTGTCCTGCTGGCCCCACTATGGACTGGACTCTTACTATTATGTTGGATCCACTATGGACTGGACTCTCACAATATTATGTCAGACCCACTCGACATCCATTGCTTTCGGTCTCCCCTAGAGGGGGGGGGGTTACCCACATATGCGGTCCTCTCCAAGGTTTCTCATAGTCATTCACATCGACGTCCCACTGGGGTGAGTTTTTCCTTGCCCTTATGTGGGCTTTGTACCGAGGATGTCGTTGTGGCTTGTGCAGCTCTTTGAGACACTTGTGATTTAGGGCTATATAAATAAACATTGATTGATTGATTGATTGACTCTGATGACTTCGACGAGACGGAGCCGGCCATTTTGGATGCCGTATTCGCCCAACTTTTTAATTCAGACACCGAAGACGAAGAATTCGAGGGATTTATGGATGAGGAATAACTTCAGAAAGTGAGCTTTAAATGTTTATTTTGTGTGTTGTGTGACATTAACGTTCGAGCAACGTTGAGTTATTGATGTTGCTATTGCTCTGCACTATTTTGAGTGTTACTATTTTTGTGATTGCACATTTGCACATTACATTTTGGGAGAGAACAGAGTTGTTAGAACGCTGGTTTGTAATATATTATTAAAGTTTGACTGACCTATCGGACTGTTTTTTTGACATTCCCTTTAGCGCAGCGTAGGTGCGGCTTATAGGTGAACAAAGTTTTGAAATATGCCATTCATTGAAGGTGCGGCTTATAACCCGGTGCGGTTTATAGTGCGGAAAATACGGTAATTGTAAGTGTATCTTGTGTTTTTTATGTTGATTTAAAAAAAAAACAACAACAAAAAAAAAAAATTTTTTTTTTTTAAATTTCATGTGCGGCCCGGTACCAATCGATCCACGGACCGGTACCGGGCCGCGGCCCGGTGGTTGGGGACCACTGTACTAGAGCATACTTGCCAACCTTGAGACCTCTAAATTCGGGAGATGGGGGTTGGGGGGGTCGGGGTTTGGTGGTCGCGGGGGGGGGTATATTGTAGTGTACTGGAAGAGTTAGTGCTGCAAGGGGATCTGGGTATTTGTTCTGTTGTGTTTGTTGTGTTACGGTGCGGATGTTCTCCCGAAATGTGTTTGTCATTCTTGTTTGATGTGGGTTCACAGTGTGGCGCATATTTGTAACAGTGTTAAAGTTGTTTATACGGCCAGCCTCAGTGTCACCTGTATGGCTGTTGATCAAGTATGCTTTGCATTCACTCGTGTGTGTGTAAAAGCCGCATATATTATGTGACTGGGCCGGCACGCTGTTTGTATGGAGGAAAAGCGGACGTGACGACAGGTTGTAGAGAACGCTAAAGGCAGTGCCTTTAAGGCACGCCCCATATAATGTTGTCCGGGTGGAAATCGGGAGAAATTCGGGAGAATGGTTGCCCCGGGAGATTTTCGGGAGGGGCACTGAAATTCGGGAGTCTCCCGGGAATATCAGGAGGTTAAACCGATATTACATTTTAAAGCATTTATCAGCCGATATTATCGGACATCTCTAATGAAAACATGAGTTGTGTACTTGTACCCACCTCTCTCCAGCAGTGTCAGCGGCTTCTCCCAGGTGGACGCCAGCGTGCGATTGTTGTAGTAGTACGTCTTCCCGTCGGCCGTCTTGTACTCGGACCACTCGGGGAGCTGCAGAGCTCCGGCCATGGAGGCGGAAGCGGCCGAGAGCGCCAGCTGAGGGTGCATCATGGAGACCAAAGGCGGGCCCATGCCGGGCAGCATTCCTGTGCAGAGGAGACGAAACACAAAGTTTATGTTTTTTTTGTTGTATTTTTCCCCACAACAACAGACGTGTCCAGTCACATCCAATGATGATCGTATATTGCCTGGCAGAAACACAAAGAAATCCGAAAGAAACATACAAAGCAGTGAAGAGACACACACATCGCACATCCATGCTTCAACAACAGATCAGCGAGTGTAGAGCGACACGCCTTTTAACAGGTGGCCGAAATGTCTTTTTTGTGCCGCTCTCCACGCACACACACCGCTGCTGCTCTGCTGGCGGCCGGTGCGTAGAAACCGCCTAGAGAACGTCAGTAAACACTAAATGTCGTGGCTTGTGTGTCGATGCAGACTGTGTGTGCTGAAGAGAGACAGCGGATGGATCATTCAGCACCAAAAGACTGCTGTGGACATCAGACACGAACATGCCATCTAGTGGGCGACTGAGAGGCGAGCGGCCGGGTGTGTTTACCGTTGGCGCCAGGGCCCGCCTTTACACAGGGTGCGCCTACTATCTGCATCATTGCTACACCTGCAAGAACAACATACAAGCAAGCATGTGGTTGGACACAGCAGGACACTGGATACATCTGCTACCTCTGTGTGTGTGTGTGTGTGTGTGTGTGTGTTTGAGTCCCACTCTGTCAGACTGGGCATCGGCGGTCAGGATATGGACTTCACACATTGTCCTCAGAGAAGAGTGAGACAGAAATAAGAAGCAAAGGGGAGCAGCAAAGCAACACAATTTACCGTTTGCCAAAAGCAGTGATAGCAAATTAGAAGTACCACAAAGTACACTAATTGGGTCCTTCTGCTGCTATCACTGTGTGATGTATTTCATCTACACAGTACACCAGGGGTGCTCACACTTTTTCTGCAGGTGAGCTACTTTTCAATTGATCAAGTCGTGGGGATCTACCTCATTCATATATATAATTTATATTTACTTATTTATGTTTTTGTTAACAAGTTAAAGGTGTTTAATGATAATACAAGCATGTTTAACACATAGTTAATATTGTTAATAAATTAAAGGTGTTTAATGATAATACAAGAATGTTTAATACATATAGTTAATATTAACAACTTAAAGGTGTTTAAAGATAATACAAGCATGTTTAACACAGTTAATATTGTTAACAAGTTAAAGGTGTTTAAAGATAATACAAGAATGTTTAACACATATAGTTAATATTGTTAACAAGTTAAAGGTGTTTAATGATAATACAAGCATGTTTAACACATATAATTAATATTGTTAACAAGTTAAAGGTGTTTAAAGATAATACAAGCATGTTTAACACATAGTTAATATTGTTAATAAGTTAAAGGTGTTTAAAGATAATACAAGCATGTTTAACACATATAGATTCCTTTCTTTCATGAAGACAAGAATATAAGTTGGTGTATTACCTGATTCTGACGACTTGCATTGATTGGAATCAGACAGTAGTGCTGATAACGACTGCATTTTCGAATGGAGGAGAAAACAAGTCCTCCTTTCTGTCCAATACCACATGAAAGTGGTTGGTTTTTGGCATCTTATTTGTCCAGCCTCCGTACTCCTTTGTATACACTTTACAAGAAATACATTGTCGGCAAACTCCGTAGCTTGCTAGCTTGTGCACGCCAGCTTTCTGAGACTCTTATTGTGTTAGCGCAACTGTGCAGTCGGTCTTTGGAGTTTTGACGACAGGTACGGCGCCAGAGTCTGTTGAAATAAGGTGTTTCTCGCCTTCCAGTCGGTAATTTTAATGAGCTGGCAGGAGCCAGCGTCATCTCAGAAGACCCTCGGGTGCCGTGAATGTCAATCAAGTGACGAAAGTGACGTCATAGTGAAGATTTATGATCGCTCATTTTTAGAACTATTTTTTTAATGCCTGGCTGGTGATCGACTGACACACCCTCCGAGATCGACCGGTAGCTCGCGATCGACGTAATGAGCACCCCTGCAGTACACACTTTCATATTTATTCTGATGCAACAGTGGAACCTGTTAATGTTGACAGCTTGACGCCCCTAAGACTGACTGACACACGAGAGTGTAACCGAATCTCTAAATAGCCGGTGCTTGCACATTTACTTGCGCCAGAGACGTAACGGTATGAAAATTTCATATCACAGTTATCGTGACAAAAATGAAGACGGGTTATCATTATTATTGTGGTATTGTTGAATGTGCTCAAAAAGTACGAGTACACACTGAAATCTTTTGACTAAGTACTTTTTTTTTCTTTTTAAATAACTAAAATAGAAACTTGGATAGAAAAGCCACTGTTTTGTGTTTCTTATGCTTCACTGATAGTGTTTTAGTCTTAGTGATTTATACTTTTTATAGGCTACATATTGATTTGCATTGCATGCATGCAATATTAAATGTATTTGAATTAAAAGTGTGCAACAAAAAAAACATTAATTGTTATTATTTATTATTATTATTTCTGTTGGGCGTTGTGGCGACCTAATCTGTTAAGCGGTCCTTGAACGCACCTTAAAAACACCTCCCTCTCGTATTCCTGAGTACAAATCACTCTGTCATATGAGATCACAGCTTGTAGGGTAGCAGGGGGTGTATATTGTAGCGTCCGGAAGAGTTAGTGCTGCAAGGGGTTCTGGGTATTTGTTCTGTTGTATTACGGTGCGGATGTTCTCCCGAAATGTGTTTGTCATTCTTGGTTGGTGTGGGTTCACAGTGTGGCGCATATTTGTAACAGTGCTAAAGTTGTTTATACGGCCACCCTCAGTGTGACCTGTATGGCTGTTGACCAATAATGCCTTGTATTCACTTGTGTGTGTGTTAAAAGCCATAGATATTGTGTGACTGGGCCAGCACACAAAGGAAGTGCCTTTAAGGTTTATTGGCGCTCTGTACTTCTCCCTACGTCCGTGTACAAAGCGGCGTTTTAAAAAGTCATACATTTTACTTTTTGAACCGATACCGATAATTATGAAACAGATACTGATCATTTCTGATATTACATTTTAAAGCATTTATCGGCGGGTATTATCGGACATCCCTAGTTAGAATGCATAAAGAAAAGAAAAACATATGTTTTCTTGTGTTACATAAGGATTGTGAATGATACACAAAATTCCCAAAAAACTGCAGTTCCCCTTAAAGTGGGCACTTTTTAGTAATAAGGTCATGTTGGTGGACATCGATGGGTGATCAGCCTTTATGGAAACTACTTAAGAGGGTTCCAAGATACGTTGTTTTTAAGTGCAAGACATCAGTATCTATGGACTCCAACTTGTATCTATTTGCGAGTAAATGTGTGCGCACACTAGGGCATTCGTAGCGCTTTGGACGATGGTCTCACCTGGCAGGGGGATGTGCATGCCCGGTAAGGGCACCCTGAAAGGCGGTACCATGACAGGGGGGAAGGCAGAGATGGTTGCGGTGGGCTGGGCCACACTGTGAGGCAGGGCGGCGGGCAAGAGCGGGACGGTCTGCACCGCTGTGACCTGTGATGGCATCGTGGACACCGTCACCACGGTGACTGGAGACACGGCAACCGATGATGTCACCGTGACAACGGGGGAGAGGTCTGCTACAATATTGGCTTTTGGGACACAGGGAGATATTTGTGTTTAGTGTGAGTATTTACTGTGTGTGTGTGTGTGTGTGTGTGTTCGCACCTGCATTGGTCACACAGGGGGACATTGTAGTGATGGTGGCAGGGCTGGAGGTGAGCGTGCACAACGACGGCGTGCTGCTGGGGGCAGGAGTGGGCATGGCATCAACCGCCGTGCTAGCTGTCGTGTTGATGCCGCTTGAGGTGACAGCCGCCGCCACCACGCCCACACCGGTGCTCGCTGCTGCAGTGGCGGCCCCCGCCACAAGTAGAGGGTTGAGCTCAGCCTGCTGGATGATTTTGACGTTTTCTGGTTTTGTCCACGCCGACTGTCTGGTGCGAGCGTTGTAGTAATACGCCTGGGGAGCAGGGACGGCGAGCTAAGTGATGTAGCAACTTACAAAACCCCGTTTCCATATGAGTTGGGAAATTGTGTTAGATGTAAATATAAACGGAATACAATGATTTGCAAATCATTTTCAACCCATATTCAGTTGAATATGCTACAAAGACAACATATTTGATGTTCAAATAATCATTAACTTTAGAATTTGATGCCAGCAACACGTGACAAAGAAGTTGGGAAAGGTGGCAATAAATACTGATAAAGTTGAGGAATGCTCATCAACACTTTTTTGGAACATCCCACAGGTGAGCAGGCAAATTGGGAACAGGTGGGTGCCATGATTGGGTATAAAAGTAGATTCCATGAAATGCTCAGTCATTCACAAACAAGGACGGGGCGAGGGTCACCACTTTGTCAACAAATGCGTGAGCAAATTGTTGAACAGTTTAAGAAAAACCTTTCTCAACCAGCAAGGAATTTAGGGATTTCACCATCTACTGTTCGTAATATCATCAAAGGGTTCAGAGAATCTGGAGAAATCACTGCACGTAAGCAGCTAAGCCCGTGACCTTCGATCCCTCAGGCTGTACTGCATCAACAAGCGACATCAGTGTGTAAAGGATATCACCACATGGGCTCAGGAACACTTCAGAAACCCACTGTCAGTAACTACAGTTGGTTGCTACATCTGTAAGTGCAAGTTAAAACTCTCCTATGCAAGGCGAAAACCTTTTATCAACAACACCCAGAAACGCCGTCGGCTTCGCTGGCATCTAAGATGGACTGATACAAAGTGGAAAAGTGTTCTGTGGTCTGACGAGTCCACATTTCAAATTGTTTTTGAAAACTGTGGACGTCGTATCCTCCGGACCAAAGAGGAAAAGAACCATCCGGATTGTTATAGGCGCAAAGTTGAAAAGCCAGCATCTGTGATGGTATGGTGGTGTATTAGTGCCCAAGACATGGGTAACTTACACATTTGTGAAGGCGCCATTAATGCTGAAAGGTACATACAGGTTTTGGAGCAACATATGTGCCATCCAAGCAACGTTACCATGGACGCCCCTGCTTATTTCAGCAAGACAATGCCAAGCCACGTGTTACATCAACGTGGCGGGTACTAGACTGGCCTGCCTGTAGTCCAGACCTGTCTCCCATTGAAAATGTGTGGCGCATTTGAAGCCTAAAATACCACAACGGAGACCCCCGGACTGTTGAACAACTTAAGCTGTACATCAAGCAAGAATGGGAAAGAATTCCACCTGAGAAGCTTAAAAAATGTGTCTTCTCAGTTCCCAAACGTTTACTGAGTGTTGTTAAAAGGAAAGGCCATGTAACACAGTGGTGAACATGCCCTTTCCCAACTACTTTGGCACGTGTTGCAGCCATGAAATTCTAAGTTAATTATTATTTGCAAAAAAAATTAAAGTTTTTGAGTTCGAACATCAAATATCTTGTCTTTGTAGTGCATTCAACTGAATATGCATTGAAAAGGATTTGCAAATCATTGTATTCCGTTTATATTTACATCTAACACAACTCATATGGAAACGGGGTTTGTACAATTGTGCGGCAATGTTGTACGAGAGGAAGAATGGAAGCACCAAGTGCATTAGAATATTACCTTGCCCTCAGGTGTCTTGTTCTCCACCCAGATCTCCTCAGCAGGGTTGATGGCGGGGCTACTAGCTGCAGAAACTGGGGGCATACCAGGGGGAAAGAGCATCCCCGGAGGGGGTGGGAGGTTGCCGATAGGAGGGGGAAGAAATGGAGGTCTCTGCAACAAAGAGAACAGAGGCTTTAATTTAATAAGGGAATCTAAAAAAAATCCCCTAATTTGACTTTGATGAATGAAGGGGTCACCTGCAGGTGGGGAGGTCCAATAGGGGGTGGCATGCCTCCTGGCGGTGGGATGGGTGGCATGTTGGGGTCAAAGGGTGGACGTGCAAATGGGGGACGAGGCGGCGGGGGCCCCCTCATCATACCAAAAGGAGGCGGCGGCGGCCTAAGTAGAGGCGGCGGGCCGCGTAACACGGGAGTCTGAACAGGAGCAGGCACTACAGAGGGCGCGGGGGCAGGCGCAGGGCCGCGAAAGCGCACGGCCTGCTGTGCCATTCTGCAACACAGGAATCAAACCGGTATCATTCATAAATGTGAACGGCCCAACATCAACAATCAAATAGTCAAGTTCATGTTTTTAAGTATTGATATGCAAGAAATGTGCAGTAACAAACCATTAAACAACGCAAATATTTATGGCCGTGAATCTTTGGGCACCACACGATTTGATTCAGAATCAATTCTTGATTCAAAACCATTCTCGATTTAAATTTTTTTTAATAACATTGGGTGCCAGTTGTATGATTAACTGCACTCCTCCATAAAATAGACAAACAGCTCTAATACATTTCTATATTACTTAAAATAAAACTGGTTGTGTTTAAAAAAATTCAACAAAAACATTTAATAAACTCAAAAACAAATTAAAGCTGCAAGCAGCGATGGACGGGACCGACTTTGACGGCACATAAAATCCAAACCGGAGCAGTAATTAAAACTCTTTCGTCAACTTTTAATCAGAAGGGTACAATCTCTCTCCTGTGCTAGTTTGAAGCCGACACGACAAACGAGGAGATAATGTTTAAAAAAAGGTGACTGTTTTTAACCCAACTTTTATTTTGAAGGGGGAATTGCAAACTTCCTGTTGATTTTTGCTGGGGGTTCTCAATGAATGAAATGTAGGTCTAAGGGAGACGTACGTAGAGGTTTTTGTTTCATGTCTCTACGACATTCCTACTGGAAGTTACAGGCAGTTTTGTCTGTTTTCTTCCAAGAGCAGCTTTGTCTGTTTTATTCCTAGGGGACGCTAGCGCGCAATTTTGAGTTTTGGGGTTTGCTTTTTTTTTTTATTATTAGATCGCAATTATCGCCAGTCCTGATGTGTGTGTCCAGTTTGGTGAGTTTTGAAGCATGTTAAGGGGGTCAAATTACAGCTCAAAAAGGCAAAAGTGACTGTTTTTAGGAACTTTTTGTTTTGAAAGGGGAATTGCCAACTTCCTGTTGATTTTTGCTGAAAGATGTCAGTGTATGAAATCTAGGTCTAAGTGAGACCTACATAGATGTTTGTGTTTCATGTCTCTACGACATTCCTACTGGAAGTTACAGGCAGTTTTGTCTGTGTTTTTTCCGAGGGAGCGCGAGAGCGCAATTTTGAGTTTTGGGGTTTGGTTTTTTGATTAGATTGCAATTCTCACCAGTCCTGATGTGTGTGTCAAATTTGGTGAGTTTTGAAGCATGTTAAGGGGGTCAAATTACAGCTCAAAGAGGCGGCCGGTATAATAATAATAATAAAACCTTACAATTACAATAGGGTCCTCTGTCCCAAAGGGACATTGCGGTCCCTAATAAGGCAACAAGAGAAGTATCCCACACTTCTCTTTCTTAAATTAAATCTGTACAGCAGATATGGGCATCTTTATCAACAATATTAATTGCCTTAGTGAAAAAAAATAAAAATACTAAAAAAATAAATCGTGTTATAATTATTTTTATTGATCAAGAATCGTCACATAATAACAGCGAATAACTCCATTTTTTTAATAACCTTAAAAATAATAAAGCTAACGATAAAAGAAACTGCGGGTGAAAAAAAATATCGATACGACAATACATCACAATTAGGGCTGCCAAAATTAACAAGTTAACTTGTTAATTAATCACAAAAAATATTGCATTAATCATGAACACACTTAGATTAATCATGCAATTTATTTTGACTGTACAAGCTCTTTTACCTTAAGCGCTATGTGGTCAGTGATCAGATCAATGCATACGTCAGTACAAAAACGAGACGCCGACTGGTGTGCTCGCTGGCAAATCTCACTCCAAAATACAGCCTGAAAGAACTTTAGATTAAACTGTTACCAAGTTGTGTGCAAATAAATGACATGCATTCAAGTAAAAAAACGTTTAAAAACATTCCTGGATGACATTCTGACTAAGAAATTGCATTTGTGTACAAATATTGGACTCTTTTCCATTCATCCATCCAATTTTCTACCGCTTGTCCCTTTTAGGGTCGCGGGGGGTGCTGGAGCCTCTCTCAGCTGCATTCGGGCGGAAGGCGGGGTACACCCTGGACAAGTCGCCATCTCATCACAGGGCCAACACAGATAGACAGACCACATTCACACTCTCATTCACACACTAGGGCCAATTTAGTGTTGCCAATCAACCTATCCCCAGGTGCATGTTTTTGGAGGCGGGAGGAAGCCGGAGTACCCGGAGGGAACCCACGCAGTCACGGGGAGAACATGCAAACTCCACACAGAAAGATCCCGAGCCCGGGATTGAACTCAGGACTACTCAGGACCTTCGTATTGTGAGGCACATGCACTGACCCCTGTTCCACCGTGCTGCCCATAGGGGTCTTTTATTAAGCACATTTTATGCAAGCAAGTAATCACATGTGATTCGTCATGATCAATGCAAATTTCAAAATGTGATTAATCTGGTTTAAAAGAATAATCATTTGACAGCCCCAAATCACAATATTTTTTCCAATCAAATAACATTGATTTCTAGCATTTTAATTGGGACTGCACAATAAAATCCCATTATAATCACGATCAGGATTTTGGCTGCCACAATTAAATGAGTGTGACTGTCCATCCATCCATCCATTTTCTACCGCTTATCCCTTTCGGGGTCACAGGGGGTGCTGGATCCTATATGGCGTCACATTAGTGCCAAAAATCCGAGCGCATAAAAACTGTTATCGCGTGCTGATTCTCCACTTCGTGCGCGCGACACCCTTTTGCGTGCGCGAGGTGCTTTTTTGCGCGCGCGCGGTGCCTTTCTGTGCGCGCGCGGTGCCTTTTTGCGCGCGCGCGACGCCTTTCTGCGCGCTCTCTGTGTACTCCTGGCATCTCTCCTCGCGCTGTCATGTTTCTTTTTGGCACTTTGGGGGCGGGTATGCTTAGACGGCCCCTATCGCCCAGCCCTAGTTGCGCCTTCCAAACTTCCAAATGGAAGCAAAATCAGACATGATTCTTCTCAGCACTTGGACAAATGCGTCTATCTCCAATATAGTCCGCACCTGTCGCCATCAAATAACAAGCCTTAAGGTCTTAAACGCACGCCAAGTCTCCATGGAAGTGAAGCTAGTGAAATTAACTTTGAACTTGAAGTAAAACGAAGCAATCGGCTGCAGCAACCCCGGGAAAATGTATTTAATGTTAATAATATTAATAATGTGGATGTTTCCTCTCGGAATGGTGATGGAGTTTTGTGTTCATACTAGAGCTGGGTGATATGGCCTTTTATTAATATCTCGATATTTTAAGGCCATGTCACGATACACGATATATATCTCCATATTTTGCCTTAGCCTTGAATGAACACTTGATGCATATAATCACAGCAGTGTGATGATTCTATGTGTCGACATTAAAACATTATTCTTCATACTGCATTAATATATGCTAATTTAAAACTTTCATGCAGAGAAGGAAATCACAACTAAAAAAAATCACTATTTTTTTTCATACGGTGTTGATCTGGAAATGTTTGCCTCGGCATTTTGATGGTGTGGGCATGTGGCACCGAACGGAGATTCGCACCTTCTCTCTCTCGTATTACCACTTACATGGCTGCGCTAGCATCACAGCTAACGTTACCCATGCTGCTACCTCTTTGCAGCGTGAGGGCGTGTACGTTTTTGACGTATGTTGTGACAGTATGTGACGTGTGTAAGAAGGTGCGCTTGTCTGTCTGTGAGAAGGAGACACAGGAAAGAGCGAGGAGAGCATGTAGTGTAATGCCAGCAGCTAAAAGCAACTGCGTGAGAACGTATACTCGAATATCCCGATATAGTAATTTTTTAAATCGCACAGAGACAAACCCGCAATATATCACGTATATCGATATATCGCCAAGCCCTAGGCGCAACACAGCGTTGTGTCACTATTAGGGATGTCCCGATCCGATATTTGGATCGGATCGGCTGCCGATATTTGCCAAAAATTGCGTATCGGCAAGGCATGGGAAAATGCCGATCCAGATCCAGTTTAAAAAAAAAACTCCGGTCCGTGTTTTCCAACGCACCTATTTAAATAATACATTCCACTTTTCTGCTGCTCCGTAATTTCCGTTCCGTATTTTCCAGCACACCTTCAACACATCCACAATTCTCACGCAGTTGCTTTTAGCTGCTGGCATTACACGACAGGCTCTTCTCACTCTTTCCTGTCTCCCTCTCACAGACAGCGAGCGCACCTTCTTACACACGTCACATACTGTCACGTCATACGTCACACGTCACATACGTATACGCCCTCTCCCAGCAGAGAGCGAGGTAGCGGCATGGCTAACGTTAGCTGTGATGCTAGCGCAGCCGCTAAGGTGCGCGCCTGCTCAAGCGTCCTCTGCGCACGGCAAATCTATGCCACGCACAAAATCAAATAAAAAAATAAGCGCATAACAATTTTCGACACACGGACACGACAGAGACAACAGTTTTCGTCATCATTGTTCAAATATTGTGACGTCTGTCGAGACGCTTATCTCCATTCGGTGCCACACGTCCACACCATCAAAATGGCAAACATTTCCACATCAACACCGTATGAAAAAATTAGTGATTTTTTTAGTTGTGATTTTTTACTTCACTGTGCAACCTACTAATAAAAGTCTCAATCAATCAATCAAAACACATATAATCATCATACTGCTGTGATTATATGCATCAAGTGTTCATTCAAGGCTAAGGCAAAAATATCGAGATATATATTGTGTATCGCAATATGGCCTTAAAATATCGCAATATTAAAAAAAGGCCATATCGCCCAGCCCTAGTTCAATGATGCCATTTCTGTTTGTCATGTATAATTTTGTCTATTTTGTGTTTATCCTTGAATAAACAGGTCAGTTTCTTGTTACCAACCATTGTGTATTATTCAAACTCCCCTAATTCAGCTGGCTAGTTGTTATCAAGAGTAAAAAAAAAACCTTTTCAACATGATTCTGACAACTAAGTAGGCTAAATAACTTTAAACTTTAATACATGCTCTGATAGGCCAGTATCGGTCAGTATCGGTATCGGTCAGTATCGGTATCGGATCGGAAATGCAAAAACAATATCGGTATCGGATCGGAAGTGCAAAAACCTGGATCGGGACATCCCTAGTCACTGGTAGGGTTGTACGGTATACCCGTATTAGTATAGTACCGCGATACTAATAAATCATATTCGGTGCTATATTGCTTCTAAAAAATACCGGTCCCCCAACCCTCCGCCGTCGTCACGTCGTGTCATTGCTGGTTTACGAGCAGAGGAGCATGTTCGGCAGCGCACAATCACGGAGTACTTACAAACAGACAATGTGTGTAGACAGAAAAGGTACATTGGTGGATCTACACCTAACATCCACTGTAATGATACCAAAAACAGGAGCGTATCTAGTCGATACTACTGTGATTACATCGATATTTTTTGGCATCGTTTATTCATATTATGTTTATAAACCAGGAAATACGTCCCTGGACACATGAGGACTTTGAAAATGACCGATGTATGATCCTGTAACGACTTGGTATCGGATTGATACCCAAATTTGTGGTATCATCCAAAACTAATGTAAAGTATCAAACAACAGAAGAATAAGTGTGTATTAGTTTTAACAGACGTGTAGATAGAACATGTTGAAACGGAAAATAACCAGATATTAACAGTAAATGTACAAGTAGATTAATAATAATTTTTACAGCTTGTTCTTTATAATTTAAATAATAAGGGTGTAACGGTACGTGTATTTGTATTGAACCGTTACGGTACGGGGGTTCCGGTTCGGAGGTGTACCGAACGAGTTTCCACACGGACATATTAAGTAGCATAACGTACGTTGTGTAAACAATGCACACCGAGGCACAACACACGGCATGCTAGCAGCTAACGGGCTAGGATAGACTGACCAAACGTCCTCTTTTCACCGGACATGTCCTCTTTTGCGGAGCTGTCAGGGCGGAGTTTCTTAAATGCCTCAAATGTCCAGCATTTTGAGTTAGGGTTGCATGTATTTTCAATGTACGTTCAGGGTTAAGAAGGGGTTAAAAACAAAACAAATTGTGCGCGCAGCAGCATTGGTGAGGGAGGGGCAGAGACAGAGAGAGAGAGAGTGAGAGAGAGTTATGATAAACGCGCATGCCTCGCCAGGCTCTGCTTTTTATCCATAGATTTATCACATTTAATTTTTTATTATCTATAGCAGGGGTGTCAAAAGTGTGCCCCGGAGGCCATTTGCGGCCCACAGCTAATGTTTTAAAGGCCCACGGCACATTCTAAAAATACTATTACCGGTAAAACAAATAAAAACATTAAAAAAGTGAGATAAAAAAGCTTAAAGGTGAAATGTAATTTAGAAAAAGTTGCAATGTTGACTAATAAAACAAAGCTGTTTTTTTTTCTTTCAAACTGTCTTTGCTCAAAACATAATATTGAATCAAAATCAATGTTATTATGAATTATTGACCTATCCAAGGTTCCCATTACTTCACATCAAATACTCCACTAAGAAAAACATTTTTGGTGGAAGATTTTGCAAATTTGGTAAATAAATAACCCAAAAATGTATATTTTGTTGTTTTCTTACTGTACCGAAAATGAACCGAACCGTGACCTCTAAACCGAGGTACAGTGGGGCAAAAAAGTATTTAGTCAGCCACCAATTGTGCAAGTTCTCCCACTTAAAATGATGACAGAGGTCTGTAATTTTCATCATAGGTACACTTCAACTGTGAGAGACAGAATGTGAAAGAAAAATCCAGAAATTCACATTGTAGGATTTTTAAAGAATTTATTTGTAAATTATGGTGGAAAATAAGTATTTGGACAATAACAAAATTTCAACTCAATACTTTGTAATATAACCTTTGATGGCAATAACAGAGGTCAAACGATTACTATAGGTCTTTACCAGATTTGCACACACAGTAGCTGGTATTTTGGCCCATTCCTCCATGCAGATCTTCTCGAGAGCAGTGATGTTTTGGGGCTGTTGCCGAGCAACACGGACTTTCAACTCCCTCCACAGATTTTCTATGGGGTTAAGGTCTGGAGACTGGCTAGGCCACTCCAGGACTTTCAAATGCTTCTTACGGAGCCACTCCTTCGTTGCCCGGGCGGTGTGTTTGGGATCATTGTCATGCTGGAAGACCCAGCCACGTTTCATCTTCAAAGCTCTCACTGATGGAAGGAGGTTTTGGCTCAAAATCTCTCTATACATGGCCCCATTCATTCTTTCCTTAACACGGATCAGTCGGCCTGTCCCCTTAGCAGAAAAACAGTCCCAAAGCATGATGTTTCCACCCCTATGCTTCACAGTAGGTATGGTGTTCTTGGGATGTAACTCAGTATTTTTCTTCCTCCAAACACGACGAGTTGAGTTTATACCAAAAAGTTCTATTTTGGTTTCATCTGACCACATGACATTCTCCCAATCCTCTGCTGTATCATCCATGTGCTCTCTGGCAAACTTCAGACGGGCCTGGACATGCACTGGCTTAAGCAAGGGGACACGTCTGGCACTGCAGGATTTGATTCCTTGTCGGCGTAGTGTGTTACTGATGGTAACCTTTGTTACTTTGGTACCAGCTCTCTGCAGGTCATTGACCAGGTCCCCCCGTGTGGTTCTGGGATTTTTACTCACCGTTCTCATGATCATTTTGATCCCACGGGATGAGATCTTGCGTGGAGCCCCAGATCGAGGGAGATTATCAGTGGTCTTGTATGTCTTCCATTTTCTGATAATTGCTCCCACAGTTGATTTTTTCACACCAAGCTGCTTGCCTATTGTAGATTCACTCTTCACAATCTGGTGCAGGTCTACAATTATTTTCCTGGTGTCCTTCGACAGCTCTTTGGTCTTGGCCATAGTGGAGTTTGGAGTCTGACTGTTTGAGGCTGTGGACAGGTGTCTTTTATACAGATAACGAGTTCAAACAGGTGCCATTAATACAGGTAACGAGTGGAGGACAGAAGAGCTTCTTAAAGAAGTTACAGGTCTGTGAGAGCCAGAGATCTTCCTTGTTTGAAGTGACCAAATACTTATTTTCCACCATAATTTACAAATAAATTCTTTAAAATTCCTACAATGTGAATTCCTGTGATTTTTTTTTCACATTCTGTCTCTCACAGTTGAAGTGTACCTATGATGAAAATTACAGACCTTTGTCATCATTTTAAGTGGGAGAACTTGCACAATCGGTGGCTGACTAAATACTTTTTTGCCCCACTGTATGTACCGAACCGACATTTTTGTGTACCGCTACACCCCTACAAAATAATAGAATGAGAAATGACACAATATGTTAATGCATACGTCAGCAGACTAACTAGGAGCCTTTGTTTGCTTACTTACTAATAAAAGACAAGTTGTCTACTATGTTCACTATTTTATTTAAGGACAAAATTGTTCTTCGATTGCAATAAAAAACATATGTTTAATGTACCCTAAGATTTTTTGTTAAAATAAAGCCAATAATGCAATTTTTTGTAGTCCCCTTTATTTACAAAAGTATCGAAATACATTTTGATACCGGTACCAAAATATTGGAATCGAGACAACCCTAATGCACACTGACACTTAATTCTGTGCGCGAGGCTACGGATCGCATTACGAGCGCATTCGTGCGCCTGGAATGACTCAAATGAAATTTTTTTTTAATGGATATAGAAAGACGTCTTTTCATGCAGGACCTATATTATAGTAATATATTTCCTAAATACAAAAACAAACGACATAAAAAGGGCCAACAGACACCAAAAGGCATCAATTAAATTAATTTTAATTGGTCCCTTAAGTCAGTGGTCCCCAACCACCGCTCCGGGGACCGGTAACGGTCCGTGACGCATTTGCTACCGGGCCGCAGAGAAACATTAAATAATTTATAAACGACTGCAAACGACTTAACTTTCTGTCCCACTAGACACACCAATAAGCTTGTTTATAGATGTATATTAAAACTCCTCATAGGAAGTTGCCATTTGATACAATGCACATTGATGAACATATACAAAATAAATGTGACATGAAATGTGCTACTAAAATAATAGTAATTTCCACCCTTTACATATTTAAATAAAAATAACAGACCAAATTAAAAGTTACAACCCTAACTTTCTGGCACTAAACCTGCAAAAAATAGTTCTCCAAGTTTACATTTTCAAACTTTGCCATTTTTTGTTACACTTTAAGCTTTTTTTTTTTTTTAACATACTCTATTTTGCACCGTAATTTCAAGAGGTTATTGCTAAGTGTTTGATGTGAGTGTAAAAGTTTGTTCATATTGTGTTTTTTCCACTGTTCTGTTGACATTTCCTTTCTTTTCTGCCTTGATAGCAGAGCGGATTATAACCAGAGGAAGGTTACATTTGAAACTAAAGTGTTTACATTTAATATGTTTCTCCTGGTCCTTATTGATTTGTCATAAAAAATATCAATAATTATCAATATCGACCTATATTAAACGCTTATATCGTGATACAGTTTTCAGCCTTATCGCTCAGGCCTAATCGCAATACATCCCAATATCGCATTACTGTGTTGTATCGTGATACATATCGTACAGTAAGGTTCTTGCCAATAAACTTATCTTTTTATTTCTAGGAAGCAAGGTTGGTTGCATGAACAAAGACACTCGTGCTCTGGTAACCTAGCAAAACAGGAAGTGACCACAGAGCAATGGGAGGGACACGCTAACAGCCAATCACGTAACAGTATCATGTTTGGTGGTGCCATATTGCTGTTGATTCTTTGCATGGAGTAAGAAGAGAAACTAAAATGAGTGCTGCAGAGAGTGAAGAACTTGTCAATAAAACAGGAAATGTCACTTCGACAATATGCCAGTTGTTTTTTTGTTTAAAATAGACTGTAGTACCGCACTCACCTAATTAATTTTCAAGCTTTGTCCGTTGTCTTATCGGGTACACAAAACCAGGCAGGAACTAATGTGAAGGACTGTATGAATAAAATGAATTAAAATACATAACAAATGTGCTACAAAAATAATAGTAATTTCCACCCATCCATTTTTTTACCGCTTGTCTCTACCGCTGGAGTTTATCCCAGTATATATTTTGTATATATTGTTTTTCAAATCACCTGACATGTGTACTGTGTATATGTACATAATTAATCATTATTTAACATATTTTTTTATATACATGTTACAGGTTATATATATTTTATTATTGAATGTATCACATGTGATGAATATTTAATGGACCGCAATGGAAACAAGCCTTTTGGCGCCATCCATTGGCCTTTTTAAAACATGACATGGATTAAATTCTTTAAGATGTCAATAAACTTCTCAATCAATCAAAGCTGCACTCGGGCGGAAGGCAGGGTGCACGCTGGGCAAGTCGCCACCTCATTGCAGGGCCAACGCAGATAAACAAGCATTCACACTCACAGACAAGGTTATTTAAATAATAATTACTGTAATACATATATTTATTACATACTTAAATAATAACAGACCAAATTAAAAGTTACAACAATGTAACTTTCTGACACTAAACCTACAAAAAATAGTGACATTTTCAAACTTTGCAATATTTTGTTGCACTTTAAGGTTGTTTTTTTACATACTCTATTTTGCACCTTAATTTTAAGAGGTTATTGTTAAGTGTTTGTTGTGATTGTAAAAACTTTGTTCATATTGTGTGTTTTTCCACGGTTGTGTTAACATTTCCTTTCTTTCCTGCCTTGATAGCAGAGGGGATCATAATCAGAGGAAGATTACATTTGAAACTAAAGTGTTTACATTTAATAAGTTTCTCCCGGGCATAAAAAATATCAATAATTATCAATATCGACCCAGTTTTCAGCCTTAACGCTCAGGCCTAATCGTAAAATATTGCATTACCGCGTTGTATCAACCTTAAGAAAGTCAATGACTTCACTATAAAAGTGGGTGACATTGTTATCACCAGGAAAGATGAGGTCACCTACCGAGGTTCCATTCTAGAGGCTAATTTTTCCTGTGATAAAATGGCAACCAAGATAATCAAAAAGGTCAACCAACGAACGAGATTTCTCTACAGAATCTCCTCTCTGGTCAACAAAAGCACCATGAGGATTCTAGCGGGAACTCTCGTTCAACCTTTTTTCGATTACGCATGCACCTCCTGGTACCCTAGCACCTCCAAAACCCTCAAATCTAGACTCCAAACATCCCAGAACAAGCTAGTCAGGTTACTTCTAGACCTCCACCCCAGATCACACCTCACTCCTACCCACTTCTTCAAGGTGGGCTGGCTCAGGGTGGAGGACAGAGTAAAACAACTTGCACTGAGCCTAGTCTATAAAATCCGCTACACCTCCCTGATACCGAAGTACATGTCAAACTACTTCCTTAACGTAAATGACCGCCATAACCACAACACCGGGGGGAGCTCCACTAACCACGTTAAACCCAGATTCCGATCTAACAAAGGTCTTAACTCATTCTCTTTCTATGCCACATCAATATGGAATGCGCTCCCAACAGGTGTAAAAGGAAGGGCATCTCTATCCTCCTTCAAAACCGCACTAAAAGAACACCTCCAGGCAACTTCAACCCTAAACTAACACCCTCCCCGGATTGTTAATAATCAAATGTAAATAATCAAATGTAGATACTTTTTCTTATGCTTTCTGATCTCTCTTTTTCTATGTCCACTACTTGCTGTACATATCCTACCAAGTCAGACCTACACTGTTTCAATGTCCATTTCTCTGATGATACAATTGTTCAGTGTTTCCCACACATTCATTTATTTGTGGCGACCCGCCACGAAAGAATTACGTCCGCCACAAATGGATTTTTCGGCTTTTGACTCGCTCGACCGCTCATAAAAGCAATGGGACTCTGTCTGTGAATGTACCTTGTAGTTACAACTCTGGTGCAGTAGGTGGCAGTAGCCTACTATGCATTGTAACTCCGCCAATAGCACTTAATTCACCTGGTGGGCCAGAAGAAGAAAAAGACAAAGATGAAGAAGACGAAGACGGACGGACGGGATCAAAATACGAGGGTAATATAGGTTATGGTAGATAGGTTATAGCTGCATCGCTCGCGGCTCGTCATATATTTAACGTTAATCCGCGATTTCACCGAGCGTTTTACTGACGGGGTCCGGGGCAGACGGACGTAACAATCATCTGTTTTCATACCGACGAGCTAACGTGTCCAGGTTATAACCCTGTTGTCAATAAATACGTGGAGACGGTGCTTCAGATACTACATTAATACTCAAGCTAAAATGTCCACTGTCCACTGCAGCATGTGAATGCAATGAAAATAATAAAATCTGAGCCAACCAGCTGTTAAAATGTTGTCCAGGTTAATGTTTTGGCCATTAAAGGCCCTTCATTTCAAGATTTCAACTGTGATCGGGCTTTAAACAGGTGGCTGACCTGTTCAGATGGGTGTAACTGCTACTGGTCAAATAATGTGAAATAGCATTTAATTTTACATGTATGCAATGCCATTTAAATGTAATTATAGATAATAATAATAATAATAAATACTGTGTAGTGTTGTAAATAGTCAACGGGAAGGATTTTAGTAAGATATAAGCCATGAGCACTAAACAGCCAAAAAAAAACCTAGGCAGGACAAGTAAAAATATTGGGGCAAGTAGATTTGAGAAGTCGGGCAAGTAGAAAAATTAGGGCGGAGGGAACAGGTGAGACTCAGCAAACACTGAAAAATAAAGCAGGGTCAGATCAGAAATGCACTTTTCTCATGAAAAGGGTCCTAATTTATATTCTTATGTGCCTTATAGAGAGGACCACGACAAAACATACACCTCTGCCTCTGTTTCACTTTATGTTGCTGGTAAATAATATGGTTGTAGTAGTAGGCTAAAGTTAAATTATTTAGTATGCACTAATTAAAGGGGCAGAGCTTTAAGAGACATTTTAGCGTTTATATTTTATAAGATATATTTTTTGTAAGAACCACAATTAATAAATATATTTCAGTGAATAACTAATTGTTCAAATCTGTATATAAATATGTACATAAATTGTTGTAATTATATTCCAACTCCGCGTTCTTCTTGGTCATCGCCGCTGCCGCCGGCACCCCCCTCCCCCCCCGACCACACCACCACAAATAGATGCCTGCCCTGTGGGAAACACTGTTGTTGATAACTGAAGTGATGATAACAACCAAGCCTAACCCCCCACCCCCACATCCCAGATTGTAAATAATGTAAATAATTCAATGTATATACTCTTATGATGATTATCTTGTGTGATGACTGTATTATGATGATAGTATATACCGTATTTTCCGCACTATTAGCCGCACCTAAAAACCACAAATTTACTCAAAAGCTGACAGTGCGGCTTTTAACCCGGTGCGCTTTATATATGGATTAATATTACGATTCATTTTCATAAAGTTTCGATCTCGCAACTACGGTAAACAGCCGCCATCTTTTTTCCCGGTAGAACAGGAAGCGCTTCTTCTTCTACGCAAGCAACCGCCAAGGTAAGCACCCGCCCCCATAGAACAGGAAGCGCTTCTTCTTCTACTGTAAGCAACCACCCGTCCGCGTAGAAGAAGCAAAAGTGCGCGGATATTACCGTACCGGTACGTTTCATTTCCTTTGTGTGTTTACATCTGTAAAGACCACAAAATGGCTCCTACTAAGCGTCAGGGATCCGGTTCATGAAAAGACGCAATCTCTCCATCCGCACACGGATTACTATTTCACAGCAACTGATATTCCTGTGAACCGCACTGTGGATACAACGGGAGCACGTACGGTGAATATTCGCACCACAGGGAATGAGAAGTCATCCTTCACTGTGGTTCTAGCTTGCCATGCTAATGGCCAGAAACTTCCACCCATGGTGATATTCAAAAGGAAGACCTTGCCAAAAGAGACCTTTCCAGCCGGCGTCATCATAAAAGCTAACTCGAAGGGATGGATGAAGAAAAGATGAGCGAGTGGTTAAGGTAAGTTTAAGTTTACGCGAAGAGGCCGGGTGGCTTTTTTCACGCAGCTTCGTCCATGTTGATATACGATTCCATGCGCGCCCACATCACGCTGGTTTTAATATATTATTAAAGTTTGACTGACCTATTTGACTGTTTTTTTGACATTCCTTTAGCGCAGTTAGATGCGGCTTACAACACGGGGCGGCTTATAGGTGGACAAAGTTTTGAAATATGCCGTTCATTGAAGGCGCGGCTTATAACCCAGGGCGCCTTATGGTGCGGAAAATACGGTATCTGATAGTATATATCTGTATCATGAATCAGTGGACCCCGACTTAAACAAGTTGAAAAACTTATTGGGTTGTTACCATTTAGTGGTCAATTGTACGGAATATGTACTGTACTGTGCAATCTACTAATAAAAGTCTGAATCAATCCCAAAAAAAATCGTGATACACATCGTACCGTGAGGTTCTTGCCAATAAAATTGTTTTTTATTTTTATTTCTAGGAATCGTCACAATTAAGCTGCAAGCCTTTACTCGTTATGGGCGGGTTTATTTGTTATAAAATCCGTGATTTAGCAGCATAATAGGACCGATTTCAAGCAGGCTAACACTTAGCAGGTCTTCCCATTCAAAACATTGCCTCTGCTAACAAACGTGAGTAGCATACTGAAGCTAGTGGGCTTAAAAACGGAGGCAGTCCAGCCTGGTTGGACACAAAATAGGGTCACGGAGGCTCTAATAATGTCAACATTTCCTTAAATTAGAGGCTATAATTTGACTATTGATGTTTACCGCGTGCGACGAGCGATGCTAGCTAGCGAGCTAAAAGCACACTAGCTTCCGTGGCTACAAAACATAAATAGTGCCTTTGTTTATTAAACTCTCGCTCCAAGCAGCGTCTGGTGGGTAAGTTTCCGGGACGCCAGCGTTCTCCATGTATAACAATGAGCTAGTTTTCCTAAAAAACACTTAATTCATCATTTTCTGACCTGTTATCGCTGAAGCCGATTCCTTCAGTCTCCGCCTGGTCCGCCATTACAAGATCATGTAAAAGGAGTCTCTTCCTGGAAACGCCCCTAAATGTTTGTTAGGTTTTTCTATTGGGTGAACACACTGTCAATCACGTGCAGTGGGAGCGCTGATTGGTCGACGGAGTCCTATCCGGTTGAACATTGGCTCAAACGTGTTCACGGCGTCTTTGTTTAGTCCAGGGGTCAGCAACCCGCGGTTCTTGAGCAGTGGTTCTTAACCTGGGTTCGATGGAACCCGAGGGGTTCGGTGAGTCGGCCTCAGGGGTTCGGCCGGTTTGCAGGTGTGTAATTTGTTGTGAGTTAGTTTATGCACTGTGTTGGTTTTGTTGTTTGAACATTAAAACATTAACGAGATTGTTGCGTTCAAATGTCTAATAAGTACATCGATAATAAGAATGTTACGTTCAAGTGTTTACCAAGTAAAATAATAGTGGGAGTGTTGCGTTCAAATGTCTATTAAGTACAACAATAGTAAAAATGTTGCGTTCAAGTGTTTACCAGGTAAAACATATACGAGAGTGTTGCGTTCAAATGTCTACTAAGTACATCGATAATAAGAATGTTGTGTTCAAGTGTTTACCATGTAAAATACCGGTAATAGTGGGAGTGTTGCGTTTAAATGTCTATTAAGTACAACAATAGTACGGATGGTGTGTTCAAGTGTTTACCAAGTAAAATAATAGTGTTGCATTCAAATGTCTACTAAGTACATTAAAAGTAAGAATGTTGTGTTCAAATGTTTACCAAGTAAAACATAAACGAGAGTGTTGCGTTCAAATGTCTACTAAGTAGATCAATAGTAAGAATGTTGCGTTCAAGTGTTTACCAAGTAAAACATAAAGAGGAGTGTTGCTTTCATATGTCTATTAAGTACATCAATAGTAAGAATGTTGCGTTCAAGTGTTTACCAAGTAAAACATAAACAGGAGTGTTGCGTTCAAATGTCTATTAAATACATTAATTGTAAGAATGTCGTGTTCAAGTGTTTACCAAGTAAAATAATAGTGGGAGTGTTGCGTTCAAATGTCTACTAAGTACATCAATAGTAAGGATGGTGTGTTCAAGTGTTTACCAAGTAAAATAATAGTGTTGCATTCAAATGTCTACTAAGTACATTAAAAGTAAGAATGTTGTGTTCAAACGTTTACCAAGTAAAACATAAACGAGAGTGTTGCGTTCAAATGTCTACTAAGTAGATCAATAGTAAGAATGTTGCGTTCAAGTGTTTACCAAGTAAAACATAAAGAGGAGTGTTGCTTTCATATGTCTATTAAGTACATCAATAGTAAGAATGTTGTGTTCAAGTGTTTACCATGTAAAATAATAGTGGGAGTGTTGCGTTCAAATGTCTATTAAGTACATAAATAGTAAGTATGGTGTGTTCAAGTGTTTACCAAGTAAAACATTAACGAGATTGTTGCGTTCAAATGTCTATTAAGTAGATCAATAGTAAGAATGTTGCGTTCAAGTGTTTACCAAGTAAAACATTAACGAGATTGTTGCGTTCAAATGTCTATTAAGTACATCAATAGTAAAAATGTTGCGTTCAAGTGTTTACCAAGTAAAACATAAACGAGAGTGTTGCGTTCAAATGTCTACTAAGTACATCGATAATAAGAATGTTACGTTCAAGTGTTTACCAAGTAAAATAATAGTGGGAGTGTTGTGTTCAGATGTCTACCATTTACCGTACATCAATAGTAAGGATGGTGTGTTCAAGTGTTTATCAAGTAAAATAAAAGTGTTGCATTCAAATGTCTAAGTACATTAAAAGGAAGAATGTTGTGTTCAAATGTTTACCAAGTAAAACATAAACGAGAGTGTTGCGTTCAAATGTCTACTAAGTAGATCAATAGTAAGAATGTTGCGTTCAAGTGTTTACCAAGTAAAACATAAACAGGAGTGTTGCGTTCAAATGTCTATTAAGTACATTAATAGTAAGAATGTTGTGTTCAAGTGTTTACCAAGTAAAACATTAACGAGAGTGTTGCGTTCAAATGTCTACTAAGTAGATCAATAGTAAGAATGTTATGTTCAAGTGTTTACCAAGTAAAATAATAGTGGGAGTGTTGCGTTCAGATGTCTACCATTTACATCAATAGTAAGGATGGTGTGTTCAAGTGTTTATCAAGTAAAATAATAGTGTTGCATTCAAATGTCTACTAAGTACATTAAAAGTAAGAATGTTGTGTTCAAATGTCTACTAAGTAGATCAATAGTAAGAATGTTGCGTTCAAGTGTTTACCAAGTAAAACATTAACAAGATTGTTGCGTTCAAATGTCTATTAAGTACATCAATAGTAAGAATGTTGCGTTCAAGTGTTTACCAAGTAAAACATAAACAGGAGTGTTGCGTTCAAATGTCTATTAAATACATTAATTGTAAGAATGTCGTGTTCAAGTGTTTACCAAGTAAAATAATAGTGGGAGTGTTGCGTTCAAATGTCTACTAAGTACATCAATAGTAAGGATGGTGTGTTCAAGTGTTTACCTAGTAAAATAATAGTGTTGCATTCAAATGTCTACTAAGTACATTAAAAGTAAGAATGCTGTGTTCAAACATTTACCAAGTAAAACATAAACGAGAGTGTTGCGTTCAAATGTCTAAGTAGATCAATAGTAAGAATGTTGCATTCAAGTGTTTACCAAGTAAAACATAAACAGGAGTGTTGCGTTCATATGTCTATTAAGTACATCAATAGTAAGAATGTTGTGTTCAAGTGTTTACCATGTAAAATAATAGTGGGAGTGTTGCATTCAAATGTCTATTAAGTACATAAATAGTAAGTATGGTGTGTTCAAGTGTTTACCAAGTAAAACATTAACGAGATTGTTGCGTTCAAATGTCTATTAAGTACATCAATAGTAAGAATGTTGTGTTCAAGTGTTTACTAAGTAAAACAAACAGGAGTGTTGCGTTCAAATGTATATTAAGTACATCAATAGTAAGAATGTTGTGTTCAAGTGTTTACCATGTAAAATAATAGTGGGAGTGTTGCGATCAAATGTCTATTAAGTACATCAATAGTAAGGATGGTGTGTTCAAGTGTTTACCAAGTAAAATAATAGTGTTGCATTCAAATGTCTATTAAGTGCATTAAAAGTAAGAATGTTGTGTTCAAGTGTTTACCAAGTAAAATAATAGTGTTGCATTCAAATGTCTACTAAGTACATTAAAAGTAAGAATGTTGTGTTCAAGTGTTTACCGAGTAAAACATTAACAAGATTGTTGCATTCAAATGTCTACTAAGTACATCAATAGTAAAAACATTGTGTTCAAATGTTTACCAAGTAAAACATAAACAAGAGTGTTACGTTCAAATGTCTACTAAGTAGATCAATAGTAAGAATGTTGCGTTCAAGTGTTTACCAAGTAAAACATAAACAGGAGTGTTGCGTTCAAATGTCTATTAAGTACATCAACAGTAAGAATGTTGTGTTCAAGTGTTTACCAAGTAAAACATAAACAGGAGTGTTGCGTTCAAATGTCTATTAGAGTACATCAATAGTAAGGATGGTGTGTTCAAGTGTTTACCAAGTAAAATAATAGTGTTGCATTCAAATGTCTACTAAGTACATTAAAAGTAAGAATGTTGTGTTCAAGTGTTTACCAAGTAAAATAATAGTGTTGCATTCAAATGTCTACTAAGTACATTAAAAGTAAGAATGTTGTGTTCAAGTGTTTACCGAGTAAAACATTAACAAGATTGTTGCATTCAAATGTCTACTAAGTACATCAATAGTAAAAACGTTGTGTTCAAATGTTTACCAAGTAAAACATAAACAAGAGTGTTACGTTCAAATGTCTACTAAGTAGATCAATAGTAAGAATGTTGCGTTCAAGTGTTTACCAAGTAAAACATAAACAGGAGTGTTGCGTTCAAATGTCTATTAAGTACATCAACAGTAAGAATGTTGTGTTCAAGTGTTTACCAAGTAAAACATAAACAGGAGTGTTGCGTTCAAATGTCTATTAGAGTACATCAATAGTAAGGATGGTGTGTTCAAGTGTTTACCAAGTAAAATAATAGTGTTGCATTCAAATGTCTACTAAGTACATTAAAAGTAAGAATGTTGTGTTCAAATGTTTACCAAGTAAAACATGAACGAGAGTGTTGCGTTCAAATGTCTACTAAGTAGATCAATAGTAAGAATGTTGCGTTCAAGTGTTACCAAGTAAAACATTAACGAGATTGTTGCGTTCAAATGTCTATTAAGTACATCAATAGTAAGAATGTTGCGTTCAAGTGTTTACCAAGTAAAACATAAACAGGAGTGTTGCGTTCAAATGTCTACTAAGTACATCGATAATAAGAATGTTATGTTCAAGTGTTTACCAAGTAAAATAATAGTGGGAGTGTTGCGTTCAGATGTCTACCATTTACATCAATAGTAAGGATGGTGTGTTCAAGTGTTTATCAAGTAAAATAATAGTGTTGCATTCAAATGCCTACTAAGTACATTAAAAGTAAGAATGTTGTGTTCAAATGTTTACCAAGTAAAACATAAACGAGAGTGTTGCGTTCAAATGTCTATTAAGTAGATCAATAGTAAGAATGTTGCGTTCAAGTGTTTACCAAGTAAAACATTAACCAGATTGTTGCGTTCAAATGTCTATTAAGTTCATCAATAGTAAGAATGTTGTGTTCAAGTGTTTACCAAGTAAAACATAAACAGGAGTGTTCCGTTCAAATGTCTATTAAGTACATCAATAGTAAGAATGTTGTGTTCAAGTGTTTACCATGTAAAATAATAGTGGGAGTGTTGCGTTCAAATGTCTATTAAGTACATCAATAGTAAGGATGGTGTGTTCAAGTGTTTACCAAGTAAAATAATAGTGTTGCATTCAAATGTCTACTAAGTACATTAAAAGTAAGAATGTTGTGTTCAAGTGTTTACCAAGTAAAACATTAACGAGTTTGTTGCGTTCAAATGTCTATTAAGTACATCAATAGTAAGAATGTTGTGTTCAAGTGTTTACCATGTAAAATAATAGTTGGAGTGTTGCGTTCAAATGTCTATTAAGTACATCAATAGTAAGTATAGTGTGTTCAAGTGTTTACCAAGTAAAATAATAGTGTTGCATTCAAATGTCTACTAAGTACATTAACAGTAAGAATGTTGTGTTCAAGTGTTTACCAAGTAAAACATTAACAGGAGTGTTGCGTTCAAATGTCTATTAAGTACATCAATAGTAAGAGTGTTGTGTTCAAGTGTTTACCATGTAAAATAATAGTGGGAGTATTGCGTTCAAATGTCTATTAAGTACATCAATAGTAAAAATGTTGCGTTCAAGTGTTTACCAAGTACTTATTAATGCCTTATTTGGCATGGCCTTATTATAACCCTAACCCTCTAACCCTGACCCTAACAAATAACTCTAAATTAAGTCTTTATTACTTAGAATATGTTCCCCTAGTGTCCAAATAACTCTAAATTAAGTCTTTGTTACTTAGAATATGTTCCCCATACTAAAGTGTTACCAAAAACATATAACTTTGTCTTGAATTTGAAAAAAAATAACATTTTATTTTTCACCAAAGAAGGGTTGGGTGAATGCGCATATGAAACTGGTGGGGTTTGGTACCTCCAACAAGGTTAAGAACCACTGATCGAGAGCCACAGGCGGCTCTTTAGCGCCGCCCCGGTGGCTCCATGGAGCTTTTTCAAGAATGTATGGAATTGGACAAAAAATGGGGTGTAAAATGTTTTTTATTGCGACATGGTTTCTGTAGAAGGACAAAAACGACACACACCTTCCTAGTTGTTAGAAAGCCCACTGTTTAATGTTTGTGTTCATGCTTCACTGATGACAGTATTTGGCGAGCGCCGTTTTGTCTTACTAATTTCAGCAGCCCTTGAACTCACCGATATGTGGACTGTGAGTCAACAGTTTATGTGTATGACTTTCTCCGATGCTGTCACAGAAAGACGTGTTTTATGCCACTCCTTCTTTGTCTGATTTTGTCCACCAAACGTTTTATGCTGTGCGTGAATGCACAGAGGTTGATGTTATTGACTTGTTGGAGTGCTAATCGGGCATATTTGGTCACTGCGTGAATGCAAGTTAATAGATGCTAACATGCTATTTAGTCTAGCTGTATGTACATCATTATGCCTAGTTTGTAGGTATATTTGAGCTCATTTAATTTCCTTTACTTATGTCCTCGGTGTATTTAATTGATTTTTCCATGCCTCATGACACATTATCTGTATGTAATATTGGCTGCATTTCTCATAGTTGTTTGTGCGCCATGTTGTTCCAGACCACAGCAAACTACTCGTCTTGCAAAGATTGTAATAAATCCATTAGAAGAAGACGGCCTGTCGTTTCCTTTAACTTGGACAAAAACATCTATACCTTTGGCCATTTTAAGACAGTGATTTCCAGGAGTTATCTCACCCTCTGAGAAGTTTTACTAATGTTTTCCAATGTTGTAAAAATGTGTAGAATAAATATTAAACGTCAACATTTCTGTCAACAAAGATTTGTGTCAGCCTGCGACACATAGTGATTTTGATAGTAGGCTAACATAGCTAATTAGCCACTTACATCATGTGTTGCCATCATTATAACACTTATATACATACTTGCCAACACTCTCGGATTTTCCGGGAGACTCCCGAAATTCAGCGCCTCTCCCGAAAACCTCCCGGGACAAATTTTCTCCCGAAAATCTCGGAAAAAATTCAGGCGGAGCTGGAGGCCACGCCCCCTCCAGCTCCATGCGGACCTGAGTCCGCTTTCCCACAATATAAAGAACGTCTACAGTAAAGCAGTCCGTCTGCCGTAAACAGCAATGTTGTGACACTCTTAAACAGGACAATACTGCCATCTAGTGCATTTGATGAAAGCACTTTTGTGCGTGCCACACAGCAATGCATAATCAGAGTGTTCAGCATGGTTAGAAAGATAGTGACATAATAGAACAAGGATGGACAATTCAATCCTTAACTCAACAATGAGTAGATGAGTGTTATGTGTGTGTATAAGTGTAAATAAATGAACACTGAAATTCAAGTATTTCTTTTATTTATATATATATATGTATATATATATATATATATCCATCCATCCATCCATCTATTTTCTACCGCTTATTCCCTTCGGGGTCGCGGGGATATATACAGGTAAAAGCCAGTAAATTAGAATATTTTGAAAAACTTGATTTATTTCAGTAATTGCATTCAAAAGGTGTAACTTGTACATTATATTTATTCATTGCACACAGACTGATGCATTCAAATGTTTATTTCATTTAATTTTGATGATTTGAAGTGGCAACAAATGAAAATCCAAAATTCCATGTGTCACAAAATTAGATTACTTAAGGCTAATACAAAAAAGGGATTTTTAGAAATGTTGGCCAACTGAAAAGTATGAAAATGAAAAATATGAGCATGTACAATACTCAATACTTGGTTGGAGCTCCTTTTGCCTCAATTACTGCGTTAATGCGGCGTGGCATGGAGTCGATGAGTTTCTGGCACTGCTCAGGTGTTATGAGAGCCCAGGTTGCTCTGATAGTGGCCTTCAACTCTTCTGCGTTTTTGGGTCTGGCATTCTGCATCTTCCTTTTCACAATACCCCACAGATTTTCTATGGGGCTAAGGTCAGGGGAGTTGGCGGGCCAATTTAGAACAGAAATACCATGGTCCGTAAACCAGGCACGGGTAGATTTTGCGCTGTGTGCAGGCGCCAAGTCCTGTTGGAACTTGAAATCTCCATCTCCATAGAGCAGGTCAGCAGCAGGAAGCATGAAGTGCTCTAAAACTTGCTGGTAGACGGCTGCGTTGACCCTGGATCTCAGGAAACAGAGTGGACCGACACCAGCAGATGACATGGCACCCCAAACCATCACCCAACCATGCAAATTTTGCATTTCCTTTGGAAATCGAGGTCCCAGAGTCTGGAGGAAGACAGGAGAGGCACAGGATCCACGTTGCCTGAAGTCTAGTGTAAAGTTTCCACCATCAGTGATGGTTTGGGGTGCCATGTCATCTGCTGGTGTCGGTCCACTCTGTTTCCTGAGATCCAGGGTCAACGCAGCCGTCTACCAGCAAGTTTTAGAGCACTTCATGCTTCCTGCTGCTGACCTGCTCTATGGAGATGGAGATTTCAAGTTCCAACAGGACTTGGCGCCTGCACACAGCGCAAAATCTACCCGTGCCTGGTTTACGGACCATGGTATTTCTGTTCTAAATTGGCCCGCCAACTCCCCTGACCTTAGCCCCATAGAAAATCTGTGGGGTATTGTGGAAAGGAAGATGCAGAATGCCAGACCCAAAAACGCAGAAGAGTTGAAGGCCACTATCAGAGCAACCTGGGCTCTCATAACACCTGAGCAGTGCCAGAAACTCATCGACTCCATGCCACGCCGCATTAACGCAGTAATTGAGGCAAAAGGAGCTCCAACCAAGTATTGAGTATTGTACATGCTCATATTTTTCATTTTCATACTTTTCAGTTGGCCAACATTTCTAAAAATCCCTTTTTTGTATTAGCCTTAAGTAATATTCTAATTTTGTGACACACGGAATTTTGGATTTTCATTTGTTGCCACTTCAAATCATCAAAATTAAATGAAATAAACATTTGAATGCATCAGTCTGTGTGCAATGAATAAATATAATGTACAAGTTACACCTTTTGAATGCAATTACTGAAATAAATCAAGTTTTTCAAAATATTCTAATTTACTGGCTTTTACCTGTGTATATATATGAAATACTTGACTTGGTGAATTCTAGCTGTAAATATACTCCTCCCCTCTTAACCACGCCCCCGCCCCAACCACGCCCCCCCGCACCCACCCCCCGAAATTGGAGGTCTCAAGGTTGGCAAGTATGCTTATATAAGTCTTAATTTTTTGTGGCTCCAGGCTGATTACTTTTTTGTGTTTGTGGTCCAATATGGCTCTTTCAACATTTTGGGTTGCCGACCCTCGGTTTAGTCAGTTTACCTTTGTCTCTCTTTTCATTAATGATTCAAAAATAAACAATACTGACTTCTTATTGTTATAATTTAATACAACGGAGGGACAAACTACAGAAAATAGACAATAAAGAAAAAAAACAAACATGATTGTGTCAACTGAACAATGTAATCAGTAGCGCTCCTGTATGAAGAGAAGTAAATTAATACGAAACTAAAATCTATGGAGTCATTTTTTTTTGAGAGTAACAAAATAAAGATTTGGTCATTTTGGAGCACTTTGTCTCAAGAGTGACAACAAGCTCTGCTTAGTTGTGTCCACGTCAAAGTCAGACTACACACATACACTTTAATACACACACTCATGCACTCGTACAGCACACACCAATCTCCTTTGGGTCCATGCCTCAAAAAATCGAATCACGATTCTTAATTCATCCCGATTCTAAATCCATTTATAATTTTCAAAAATCGATTAAAAAATGCCATCTTTATGCAACCGGAAGGAGCATTTCTAGCCTGTTTTGAAAAAGTTTCATTATAATTATATTAAATAATAAATTGCAAAAATCAGTTTAAATCGAGAATCGTGTTGAATTGCGAATCGATTCTCAATCAAATAGTCACCCCAGAAATGGGAATCGAATCGAAAGGTGCCCAAAATATTCACAGCCCTATTGTCTGTTTTTGAGTGCAACATCCGGGTACTGACAATAGGGGTGCACAAAAAAAAAAAATCACGATTGTTATTTATCCTGATTTTAAATCAATTTACTACTTTTAAAAATCTAATTAAATTAATAACAAATCATTTTGAAAAATACAAAATATATATATTGAAAACCATGTTAAATTGAAATCGATTCTGAATCAAAACAGAACCCCAGGAATCGAATCGTAACGTTAGGTGCCTAAAGATTCCCAGCTCTAGTCTATGTTTTTGAGTGCAAAAAAAATAAAAAAAATAAAATAAAAAAAAATAAAAAAAATCGATTCACATCCAAATCCCAATTCTTATGTATCCTGATTCTAAATCAATTTACTATTTCCAAACATCTAATTAAATTGATGACAATTAATTTTGAAAAATTAAAAAAAATATATCGAAAATCATGCTAAATTGAGAATCGATTCTGAGTCAAATCGGCAACGCAGGAATCGGATCATACAGTAGATACAGTAACGGACCGACTCAAAGATTCCCACCCCTAATGTCTGTTTTTGAGTGCAACATCTGGGTACTGACAGTAGGGGTCCATCCATCCATCCATTTCCTACCGCTTTTCCCTTATGGGGTCTCTGGAGCCTATCTCAGCTGCATTCGGGCGGTAGGCGGGATACACCCTGGACAAGTCGCCTCCTCATCGCAGGGCCAGTAGGGGTGCACAAAAAAAAAAAAAAAAAAAATCGACTCCCATCCAAATCGCGATTCTAAATCAATTTATTATTTAGAAAAATCTAATTCAAACAAAGACTTTTTTTTTTAATTGAATTGAATATCAGATTAAATGGAGAATCGACTCTGAATAAAATCATCACCCCCGAGAAAACAAACCGACTTGTTGGGTGTCCAACGATTCACACCCTTAATGTCTATGTTTTTGAGTGCAACATTCGGGTACTGACAGTAGAGTGCACAAAAAAATTTAAATAATCAATTCCCGTCCGAATCGCGATTCTTAGTCATCCCGATCCTAAATCAATTTATTTTCAAAAATCAAATTCAAATAAATAATTTTTTTTTCCATTAAATTGAAAATCATGTTAAATGGAGAATCGACTCGGAATCAAATCATCATCCACGAGAAAACGGACCGACTTGTTACGTGCCCAAAGATTCACACCCTAAATGTCGATGTTTTTGAGTGCAACATTCGGGTACTGACAGTAGGGTGCACAAAAAAAATTAAATAATCAATTCCCGTCCGAATCGCGATTCTTAGTCATCCCGATCCTAAATCCATTTATTTTCAAAAATCAAATTCAAATATTTATATATTTTTTCCATTAAATTGAAAATCATGTTAAATCGAGAATCGACTCGGAATCAAATCATCACCCCCGAGAAAACAAACCGACTTGTTGGGTGTCCAACGATTCACACCCTTAATGTCTCTGTTTTTGAGTGCAACATTCGGGTACTGACAGTAGAGTGCACAAAAAAAATTAAATAATCAATTCCCGTCCGAATCGCGATTCTTAGTCATCCCGATACTAAATCAATTTATTTTCAAAAATCAAATTCAAATATTTATATATTTTTTCCATTAAATTGAAAATCATGTTAAATCGAGAATCGACTCGGAATCAAATCATCACCCACGAGAAAACCAACCGACTTGTTACGTGCCCAAAGATTCACACCCTTAATGTCGATGTTTTTGAGTGCAACTTTCGGGTACTGACAGTAGGGTGCACAAAAAGAATTAAATAATCAATTCCCGTCCGAATCGCGATTCTTAGTCATCCCGATCCTAAATCAATTTATTTTCAAAAATCAAATTCGAATATTTATATATTTTTTCCATTAAATTGAAAATCATGTTAAATGGAGAATCGACTCGGAATCAAATCATCACCCACGAGAAAACGGACCGACTTGTTACGTGCCCAAAGATTCACACCCTTAATGTCGATGTTTTTGAGTGCAACATTCGGGTACTGACAGTAGGGTGCACACAAAAAATTTAATAATCAATTCCCGTCCGAATCGCGATTCTTAGTCATCCCGATCCTAAATCAATGTTATTTTCAAAAATCAAATTCAAATAATTTTTTTTTTCATTAAATTGAAAATCATGTTAAATCGAGAATCGACTCGGAATCAAATCATCACCCACGAGAAAACAAACCGACTTGTTGGGTGTCCAATGATTCACACCCTTAATGTCTATGTTTTTGAGTGCAACATTCGGGTACTGACAGTAGTGTGCACAAAAATAAATAAATAATCAATTCCCGTCCGAATCGCGATTCCTAGTCATCCCGATCCTAAATCAATTTATTTTCAAAAATCAAATTCAAATATTTATATATTTTTTCCATTAAATTGAAAATCATGTTAAATCAAGAATCGACTCGGAATCAAATCATCACCCACGAGAAAACAAACCGACTTGTTGGGTGTCCAATGATTCACACCCTTAATGTCTATGTTTTTGAGTGCAACATTCGGGTACTGACAGTAGTGTGCACAAAAATAAATAAATAATCAATTCCCGTCCGAATCGCGATTCCTAGTCATCCCGATCCGAAATCAATTTATTTTCAAAAATCAAATTCAAATATTTATATATTTTTTTCCATTAAATTGAAAATCATGTTAAATGGAGAATCGACTCGGAATCAAATCATCACCCACGAGAAAACGGACCGACTTGTTACGTGCCCAAAGATTCACACCCTTAATGTCGATGTTTTTGAGTGCAACATCTTGTGCACAAAAAAAATTAAATATTCCCATCAGAATCGCGATTCTTATTAATCTCGATCCTAAATCAATTTGTTATTGTGAAAAATCTCATTCAAAAAAAGAAAATAATCCAAATATGTGTTAAATTGAGACCAGAATCTAAATTGGAACATTACTCCAGGAATCGGATCGAATCGTTAGAGGCCCAAAAATTCCCACCTCCGAGTCGCTGATCCACATCATGATGTCCACGGTCTTTCCTGGTGCAGGTTGTCTGTGTGGTTCTGCCGAGTCCGCAGTGAGGAGGGAAACCGGCAAAGTGTTTGTAGCAAAGTCTGAACACGTCCGAGTGGGAGCAGCAGCCGTTCAGAAAATACTCAGACGTGTTCATGATGGAGCGGCATTTGAAATGTGGTTCTGGAACACGGACTGGTACTCACCATTATGGTCCGCTGTACGCCCCGGGACCTCCACCAGAGATACATGCAAGTCCTGACTGCAGACACGCACACACACACACACTTGTTCATTTTCCGAAATTGCCAAAGCTAGAAAAGGCATCTTGTTTGGCTGGAACAATGCCCGGCGTTCCCACGCCGTTCATCCCGCCCATCATGGCGGGAGCAGACACGCCCATATTCATGCTCATGTTCATTCCCATCATGCCGGCGTTAACCGGAAACGTGCCCATTCCGACGGGCACGTGACCGGCCAGAGGTCCGACGGGGGTCACCTGCGGCGGCGAGCTGAGGTTGAGTCCCCCAAAGTTCTGGGCCATCAGGGCGACGGGAGGCGCTCCTGCAAAGACGCACAACGGGATGGGAGGAGTCGCCACTCTGCCGGAGGCCTAGAAGCTAGCAGCTGGTTGCCTAGCAACACCCGGGACACGTTACCTTGTGGCTGGAGGATGTTGTTGAGCGTGGCCTGGGACTTTGCGGGAGGGTGGCTGGATGATAAGAAGTCCAGGCTGATGTTGACCGACGGGTCGGACCAGGTGGACCCCAATGACCCCGGACCCGCCATCCCGACCTGCTGCTTAAGCCCGGCGGGCAGCTGCTGACACACGAGACCTCCCAAACTCTGAGGGGAAACACGTTGAAGTTTCATACCTGCCAACTTTTTAAATCAGAAAAACCTAGTAGCCAGGGTCCAGGGGCCGCAGGCCCCCGTAGGTCCAGGACAAAGTCCTGGTGGGGGGTTCAGGCTTCGCCCCCCGACGCAAAATGATTATTAGCATTCAGACAGGTTAAAATGTTGCTAAAACCATCACTTTTCTATCAGTCACAGTGACTTTTCAAAACAAAAATATTACAGCAAAAATCATATGGGTTGATTGACATGTTTATTCTGTAAGCTAACTTCAATAGTTTGAAATTATTTTGACAGTTAATGCCAGTTATCCTGTCAACCTTTCACAAGACTTCAATTTGTTCATTGAAAGTATAAACAGTATAAACACTTTTTACAGTAAACAAATGGTAAAACAGTACTAAACAATTCCTTAAAAAAAAAATTGGTGTCATTATTAACTTTCTGTCCAAGCTTGTATAATCTACTGCCTTGTTCAATTGTAAAAAATATTCTGTGCCTAAAATTCACATTTCTATCACAATTATCATACTGTAAACATGGTAAGTTAAAAGTTAAAGTAAAAAGTTAAAGTACCAATGATTGTCACACACACACTAGGTGTGGCGAAATTATTCTCTGCATTTGACCCATCACCCTTGATCACCCCCTGGGAGGTGAGGGGAGCAGCAGTGGGCAGCAGCGGTGGCTGCGCCCGGGAATCATTTTGGTGATTTAACCCCCAATTCCAACCCTTGATGCTGAGTGCCAAGCAGGGAGGTAATGGGTCCCATTTTTATAGTCTTTGGTATGACTCGGCCGGGATTTGAACTCCCAACCTACCGATCTCAGGACGGACAATAGTCCTGTCAATAGCATGGAATTACAATTCAAATGTAGTTTTTTTGCAAGCCTTTCAAAAGAATTCAAAATATGAAAAATTAATGAAAATTAATTCAAGCCATCAGACACTTGAAAAGTGGCACATCACATCTCTAATGTAATCATTTGAACTTTTCAACAGAAATAGCACTGCAAAAATATTAAGGACATACTTCTGTATTTTGGTAGTTATGCTGTCAACATTTAACAAGATTTCTACAACTTGGACTTGAAAGCATAAATAGTATAAACACTTTTAACAGTATAACAGTACTAAACAATTCCAATAGATAACATTGGTGTCATTACCTTTTTGTGGCTAAAATCCGAAAAACGTTGAAAGTTTTCCACTTGTATCGCTAGCAACGGCATTAGACTTGTGTTTTTTTTTTTTGTCCCAACGTGGTCTTTTACATCGCTAATTCCTCCGTGTCCGATCGAAAAATCTTGTCTGCACAAGGTGCAATTCGCGTAGTTTTCACCCTTTTTGGAACGGATAATTATTCCCGGATAGGCTTTTGAATATTCTTCACGGAATGACTGCAGTTTTCTTTTCGGTTTAAGACTCGTTTGCGATTTTTCTCCGGCTGATTCCATGATCGTTCGCTCGTTTGGAAACAATGGCAACAGGTGCCTCGTGCTTGGCAGCGGTGCTATAAATAGCCTCGCGCATTTAAAAATTTTTTTTTTTTTTAATTAATGAAAAAACGTATTTTTTATCACTGCAACCGTAACCCAGAATAGGTTGATGAAAACCGTACTAATTACGGGAAAACCGGAGTAGTTGGCAGGTATGAAGTTTTACAGCATAGAACAGGCGTGTCTAAACTTTTTCCACCAATGGCCGCATTTTGTAAAGTCAAAGTATGCAGGGGCCATTAGATATTTTTTAATTTTGTAAAAAAAAATAAAAAAAAATGCTATATATATTTAAAGAAAACTGTTTATCAGCTCTGTGTTATAGGTGACCAAGTACCGTATATTATTATTAATTGGAACATTTCAGCTTTTTCTCATTCCTGTAATATTCCATTTTCCTTTTATTACATATAAATATTTTTATCATATTTATCATTTTCTCTCTTGCTGCATCATGCTGTATGCTCATTTTGATTGTTTTTTTTAACTAGGGATATCCGATAATGGCTTTTTTTGCCGATATCCGATATTCCGATATTGTCCAACTCTTAATTACCGATACCGATATCAACCGATACCGATATATACAGTCGTGGAATTAACACATTATTATGCCTAATTTGGACAACCAGGTATGGTGAAGATAAGGTCCTTTTTTTTTTTAAATTAATAAAATAAAATAAGATAAATAAATTAAAAACATTTTCTTGAGTAAAAAAGAAAGTAAAACAATATAAAAACAGTTACATATAAACTCGTAATTAATGAAAATGGGTAAAATTAAGTGTTAAAGGTTAGTAATATTAGTGGACCAGCAGCACGCACAATCATGTGTGCTTACGGACTGTATCCCTTGCAGACTGTATTGATATATATTGATATATAATGTAGGAACCAGAATATTAATAACAGAAAGAAACAACCCTTTTGTGTGAATGAGTGTGAATGGGGGAGGGAGTTTTTTTGGGTTGGTGCACTAATTGTAAGTGTATCTTGTGTTTTTTATGTTGATTTAATAATTTAAAAAAACCTAAAATAAACAAACTGATACCGATAATAAAAAAACCGATACCGATAATTTCCGATATTACATTTTAAAGCATTTATCGGCCGATAATATCGGCCTGCCGATATTATCGGACATCTCTAATTTTAACCATGTGAAGCACTCTCTCTGTGAGAAGTATAATACAAATAAAAATTTACTTTATTTACATTCAGATCTTTTGCTCTTTTTTTTTTTTTTTTACATTTTTACTGTTATTTTTCCCCCGAAAATATGCTGCGGGCCCCTACTGTCAAATAAAATAATAATAATAGCAATAAAAATAATAGTACAATTTTGTCTGTCCAAAAATATTAATGTTCAGTTACACATTTAACAGTGTTTATTATTGTTGTAATTTTTCAAACTAATTAACATACTTTTAACATAATAGTATTATTTATATTTTTTAATTAACTAAACTTTGTTTACATTTTCTATCAATTTAATTTTAATTTTGAAAGCTTCTAATATTTTAGATTAGAGGTGTCTGAACCTATTTCCACCATATTGAAAAGTCGAAGTATGTTGGGGCCATTTTTATATTTTTTATTTTGTAAAAAAAAAATATATATATATATACAGTATATATTTAAAGACAAAACTGAGCATCCACTCTGTTATAGGTATTTTAGTATATATATATATATATATATATACATACATACATATATACATATATATATGTGTATATGTATATATATATATATATATATATATAGATATATAGATATATATACATACATATATATATATTATATTAGTATATTATTATTAATTGGAACATTTCAGCTTTTTCTCATTCCTGTAATATTCCATTTTCCTTTTATTACATATAAATATTATCATATTTATCATTTTCTCTCTTGTTGCATCATGCTGTATGCTCGTTTTGATTGTGGCGTTTATATTTTAACCATGTGAAGCACTCTCTCTGTGAGAAGTATAATACAAATAAAAATTTACTTCATTTATATTCAGAACTTTTGCTCTTTTTTTTTCTTCTTTTTTTTTTTACATTTTTACTGTTATTTTCCCCCCGAAAATATGCTGCGGGCCCCTACTGTCAAATAAAATAATAATAATAGCAATAAAAATAATAGTACAATTTTGTCTGTCCAAAAATATTAATGTTCAGTTACACATTTAAAAGTGTTTATTATTGTTGTAATTGTTCAAACTAATTAACATACTGTTAACATAATAGTATTATTTATATTTTTTAATTAACTAAACTTTGTTTACATTTTCTATCAATTTAATTTGAATTTTGAAAGCTTCTAATATTTTAGATTAGAGGTGTCTGAACCTATTTCCACCATATTGAAAAGTCGAAGTATGTTGGGGCCATTTTTACATTTTTTATTTTGTAAAAAAAAAATATATATATATATACAGTATATATTTAAAGACAAAACTGAGCATCCACTCTGTTATAGGTATTTTAGTATGTATATATATATATATATATATACCGGTATATATATATATATATATATATATATATATACATACATATATATATATATATACATACACACATATATATATATGTGTATGTGTATATATATATATATATATAGATATATATATATATACATACATAGATACATACATATATATATATATTATATTAGTATATTATTATTAATTGGAACATTTCAGCTTTTTCTCATTCCTGTAATATTCCATTTTCCTTTTACTACATATAAATATTGTTATCATATTTATCATTTTCTCTCTTGTTGCATCATGCTGTATGCTCGTTTTGATTGTGGCGTTTATATTTTAACCATGTGAAGCACTTTCTCTGTGAGAAGTATAATACAAATAAAAATTTACTTTATTTATATTCAGAACTTTTGCTTTTTTTTTTTTTTTTTTTACATTTTTACTGTTATTTTTCCCCCGGAAATATGCTGCGGGCCCCTACTGTCAAATAAAATAATAATAATAGCAATAAAAATAATAGTACAATTTTGTCTGTCCAAAAATATTAATGTTCAGTTACACATTTAACAGTGTTTATTATTGTTGTAATTTTTCAAACTAATTAACATACTTTTAACATAATAGTATTATTTATATTTTTTAATTAACTAAACTTTGTTTACATTTTCTATCAATTTAATTTTAATTTTGAAAGCTTCTAATATTTTAGATTAGAGGTGTCTGAACCTATTTCCACCAAGAGCCGCATGTTGAAAAGTCGAAGTATGTTGGGGCCATTTTTATATTTTTTATTTTGTAAAAAAAAAAGAAGTTATATATACAGTATATATTTAAAGACAAAACTGAGCATCCACTCTGTTATAGGTATTTTAGTATATGTGTATATATATATATATATATATATATATATATATATATATATATATATATATATATATATATACATACATACATACATACATACATACATACATACATATATATATATATATATATATATATATATATATATATATATATATATATATATACATACATACATACATACATACATATATATATATATACATACATACATACATACATACATATATATATATATATATATATATATATATATATATACATACATACATATATATATTATATTAGTATATTATTATTAATTGGAACATTTCAGCTTTTTCTCATTCCTGTAATATTCCATTTTCCTTTTATTACATATAAATATTTTTATCATATTTATCATTTTCTCTCTTGTTGCATCATGCTGTATGCTCGTTTTGATTGTGGCGTTTATATTTTAACCATGTGAAGCACTCTCTCTGTGAGAAGTATAATACAAATAAAAATTTACTTTATTTTCAGATCTTTTGCTCTTTTTTTTTTTTTTTTTACATTTTTACTGTTATTTTTCCCCCGAAAATATGCTGCGGGCCCCTACTGTCAAATAAAATAATAATAATAGCAATAAAAATAATAGTACAATTTTGTCTGTCCAAAAACATTAATGTTCAGTTACACATTTAACAGTGTTTATTATTGTTGTAATTTTTCAAACTAATTAACATACTGTTAACATAATAGTATTATTTATATTTTTTAATTAATTAAACTTTGCTTACATTTTTAATCAATTTAATTTAAATTTTGAAAGCTTCTATTTTAGATTAGAGGTGTCTGAACCTATTTCCACCAAGAGCCGCATATTGAAAAGTCGAAGTATGTTGGGGCCATTTTTATATTTTTTATTTTGTAAAAAAAAAAAGAAGTTATATATACAGTATATATTTAAAGACAAAACTGAGCATCCACTCTGTTATAGGTATATTAGTATATATATATATATATATATATATATATATATATATATATATATATATATATATACATATACATACATACATACATATATATACATACGGTACATATATATATTATATTAGTATATTATTATTAATTGGAACATTTGATCTTTTTCTCATTCCTGTAATATTCCATTTTTATAGTTTTATTTGCAATGTCTCTGTTGTGAGGCACTTTGCGAGCTCGCTTTGTGAGAAAAGCAATATAAATAAAATTGACTTTACCTACATTTAGAATTTTTGCTCTTTTTCAAGGGGTCCATTTAGATAATAAAACAAATAAAGAACCTATAAACAGATATAAATATTTAAAGACAACTTAGTGTTGTAAGTGACTAAGTGTAATATTATTAGTTTGAAAATGTTAGCTTTTTGTCGTTATATTCCTACTTTTTTATCTTTTTCCTTACATAGTCACCAAATGGCCCCCGGGACGCACTTTGGACACCTACCGGCATAGAAGTTCAAACACGAGAGGACTCACCTGCTGGGAGCGAGAGAGCGGCATGGTCGACATAGCAACAGATGCCCCGCCCACAGAGAAGGTCAAACTCTGAGAGGCGCTCAGCGCGGCGTTGCTCAGCGGCGGGTTGACTCCGCCCATCAGGTCAAAGAGCTCAGCCGAGGGAGGGACAGGGGCAGGGCTGGAGCCAGGTGCCGACTGGATGCTGCCAAACAGGTTGGATACCGGCTGGGAGGAGGCGGAGCTTGATGAAGGCGGGGGGTTGGAGAAGGCGCTCCAGTCTCCAAATTCAGCGTTACCATTGGCCGGCGCCGCAGCTAGTCACGTGACAGGCGTCAGGAGTTTGTGAAAAGTTACGTTAAAGAATCGTACGAGTCAAGAAAAGTCTTTACTGGCCGACGCTGCTGGCGACGAGAAGTCGGCGAAGGCGTCGATGAGGTCGGAGCTTCCACCTGGCGACGCGTGCACACGGTCACACACTTTGCTAGAAGACACTCTCTTTCTGTTGTTACCTGCTGCAGAGCCCTGATTGGACGACGGATCGATGACCAGCAGGTCGGCCAGACCGCCGCCGGGCGACTTCCTCGCAGATGACTTGAGGAAGGACCAGAGAGAGGGCGGGGTTAAAGGCGACTGAGGGGAAGGGAAAAGAGCGAGCGTGCGGCGAGTACCTCTTCCTCAGAGCTCCTGTCTCCGGTGTAGTGGGCGGCCGCGCCAAGGTCCAAAGTCTTGGTGCCGGTGCCGCCGCTGCGCTTGCGTGTGGTAGTTGTGGTGGTCTCCGTGGCCTGCGTGATCTGGATGCTCTTGGTCGTCACCGTCTCCTCCTCGTCTTTAAACTCCAGGGCGTCCTGGCGACCGTTTCTGGACGCCCTGTCCTCCTCGTTGTCGCTACGGCAACCACAGGAAGCGACATGTAGGACTCGGCGCCGGAAGGAGCCGCGCGGGAGAAATGCGCTTACCTGATCCTGTCGGGGGACTCGTCTCGCTCCTTCTTGCGGAACTTGCTGAGCGTGTCGTCGATGGTGCTGCCGATCTTCTCGCTGATCTCGCCCAGCTTCTCGCTGAAGGGGAACGCCGCCCGGCTCTTGTCCCAGTCCTCGTCCCACTTGCTGCGCTCCGGCTCCGTGGCTGTGGGGAGGGGGACACACACGAGGAGACGTGATGAGGCGGCGATGCACTGCAAAAACTGAAATCTAAGATTAAATATCTCAAATAAGGGTGATATTTGCTTATTTTCTGTCTGATAAGATAATTCTTCTCACTAAGCAGATTTTATGTTAGAGTGTTTTACTTGTTTTAAGGGTTATGGTCCTAAATGATCTCAGTAAGATGTTACAGCTTGTAGCTGATATTTGATGACCTATATTGAGTAAAACATGCTTGAAACTAGAATATCAACTGTTGCAAAGTTGTGTCATTAACACTCACAAGTATAAAACTGCTTTTTTAAAGTAATCATTTCTTACTTCAAGCATGAAAAAAAAATCATGATGCCGAGTGCATATTACAGTGTTTCCCACAGGACAGGCATCTATTTGTGGTGGTGTGGTCGGGGGGCGGGGGGTGACGGCGGCAGCGGTGATGACCAAGAAGAACGCGGAGTTGGAATATAAGTACAACACTTTATGTACATATTTAGCTCATTAAAATTACCGCCAGGAAGGCGAGAAACACTTTATTTCAACAGACTCTGGCGCCGTACCTGTCGTCAAAACTCCAAAGACCGAATGCACAGTTGCGCTAACAAAATAAGAGTCTCAGAAAGCTGGCGTGCACAAGCTAGCAAGCTACGGAGTTTGCCGACAATGTATTTCTTGTAAAGTGTATACAAAGGAGTACAGAAGCTGGACAAATAAGATGCCAAAAACCAACCACCTTCTTGTGGTATTGGACAGAAAGGATGACTTTTTTTCTCCTCCATTCGAAAATGCGGATGTTATCAGCACCACTGTCTGATTCCAATCAATGCAAGTCATCAGAATCAGGTAATACACCAACTTATATTCTTGTCTTCATGAAAGAAAGGAATCTATATGTGTTAAACATGCTTGTATTATCTTTAAACACCTTTAACTTGTTAACAATATTAACTATATGTGTTAAACATGCTTGTATTATCTTTAAACACCTTTAACTTGTTAACAATATTAACTATATGTGTTAAACATGCTTGTATTGTCATTAAACACCTTTAACTTGTAAACAATATTAACTATATGTATTAAACATACTTGTATTATCATTAAACACCTTTAATTTATTAACAATGTGTTAAACATGCTTGTATTATCTTTAAACACCTTTAACTTGTTAACAATATTAACTATATGTATTAAACATACTTGTATTATCATTAAACACCTTTAATTTATTAACAATATTAACTATATGTGTTAAACATGCTTGCATTATCATTAAACACCTTTAACTTGTTAACAAAAACATATATTTCATAAATAAGTAAATATAAATTATATATATGAATGAGGTAGATCCCCACGACTTGATCAATTGAAAAGTAGCTCGCCTGCAGAAAAAGTGTGAGCACCCCTGAGTTACACCCATCTGAACAGGTCAGCCACCTGTTTAAAGCCTAATCACAGTTGAAATCTTGAAATGAAGGGCCTTTAATGGCCAAAACATTAACCTGGACAACATTTTAACAGCTGGTTGGCTCAGATTTTATTCTTTTCATTGCATTCACATGCTGCAGTGGACAGTGGACAATTTAGCTTCATTATTAATGCAGTATCTGAAGCACCGTCTCCACGTGTGTTTATTGACAACAGGGTTATAACCTGGACACGTTAGCTCGTCGGTATTGTAACACGTGACGTGACAACAGCGGCGGTGTTAATGAAGCAGCGTCAGGCTGCTCACCGTCAGTGAAACGCTCGGTGAAATCGCGGATTAACGTTGAATATATGAGCGATGCAGCTATAACTTATCTACCTACAACCTATATTACCCTCGTATTTTGATCCGGTCGGTCCATTCTTTTACTCCGCCGTCTTCTTCTTCTGGCCCACCAGGTGAATTAAGTGCTATTGGCGGAGTTACAATGCATAGTAGGCTACCGCCACCTACTGCACCGGAGTTGTAACTACAAGGTACATTCACAGACAGAGTCCCATTGCTTTTATGAGCGGTCGAGCGAGTCAAAAGCCGAAAAATCCTTTTGTGGCGGACGTAATTCTTTCGTGGCGGGCCGCCACAAATAAATGAATGTGTGGGAAACACTGTATTATTATGTCAAGACAGTGGCAATAGCATTTACTTAATTTAAGAATATTTTTCAACATATTGAGCAAAAAGGTCTCCTTTTTTTTTCTACCAAGAAAAGTGCACTTGTTATTAGTGAGAATTAGGGCTGCAACAACTAATCGATTAAATCGATTATAAAAATAGTTGGCGATTAATTTAGTCATCGATTTGTTGGATCTATGCTATTCTAAGTTAATTATTATTTGCAAAAAAAAAAAAAAGTTTATGAGTTTGAACATCAAATATCTTGTCTTTGTAGTGCATTCAATTGAATATGGGAGGCAATTTTTTTTTTTTTTATAAACCTTTATTCATAAACTGCAACATGTACAAACAGCTGAGAAACAATAATCAAAATAAGTATGGTGCCAGTATGCTGTTTTTTCCCCCCAATAAAATACTGTAAAGGATAGAAATGTAGTTTGTCTCTTTTATCCGATTATTAATCGATTAATCGAAGTAATAATAGACAGATTAATCGATTATCAAATTAATCGTTAGTTGCAGCCCTAGTGAGAATATACTTATTTTAAAGGTATTTTGGGGTTCATTGAGGTTAGCTAAATTTACTTGTTTTGGGAAGTCTTGACAAGCCGAATTTTCTTTTTCTATTGGCAGATCATTTTGCTTAGATTTTAAACTTAAGTTTTTAAAATCCTTTTATTTGTTTTTAAATGTCTAAACAACCTCGCGCCAACTTATCTCTCCGACCTCCTTCAGCCTTACTGCCCCACCCGATCCTTAAGATCAGCCGATCAGCTGCTGTTGACGGTCCCTGACAGAAGGCTGAAGCTTAGAGGTGACAGAGCTTTCGCCGTTGCTGCTCCCAAGCTCTGGAACGACCTACCTCTGAGAGTTAGACACGCCTCCTCTCTTCCTGTTTTTATATCTCTCTTAAAAACATACTTTTATTCCGTGGCTTTTAACACTGAGTCAGGCCCGGCCCTAACCAATCTGGCGCCCTAGGCAAGATTTTAGGTGGCACCCCCCCACATCGGCAGTGAAGTGTATATACTCACAAGAAACCGAATAGCTTTGTCTTTGACCTTTTTTTTACTTAAAGAAAGCAAATTAACAATCAGAATAGTTAACAAGATTTTAAAAAAATATGAATAAATAAATGAATGCAAAAAATAAAAAATGAATATATGAAATACAATATTTTTTACATACATATTGCTTAATTAACATTAATGATGTGCACTTTAACAACTAGGCTTACAACTATACCTAATATATAAAGGGGTGGAAAAGTGACTATTACCTGCAGGGCAAACATTAGCTAACCAGAAGGCAATAACAATGTAAACAAAAAACACCTGCTTAAAAGATCTAATACAAATGTCCCTGAGGAATGTAAGGTGGGAGTACTGTAATTACCTAACGTTACATTATTATTTTCCATAACAATTTAGCCCCCTCCACAATATTAACCCGACGTTAAAACAGAACTAGCTATTTATTGATTAGCAATTGCCGAATCATGTAACATTAGCTTAATGCTAAAAAGCCAGGTTACTAGCACATTCTGTAACAGACAAATAATTTCATGTAGGCTAACGTTACCTACCTGCTACCTCTGTCTTTTTCTCGTTTCTCCTCCTCTTCTTTTCTCTTTTTTCTTCCCTGGGCACCTGACAGTTTTCGCCGTTTTGACATCTTGTGTTGATTTTTTGATGTGGTGACGTCCAAAAAGAGTCATGATACGGGAAGGGAGGGGGCGCACCGTGCGAAGGGGGGGCGGGGGTGGGGGGGCGTTATGTTGTAACAAATAATATTTCTGTTATATAGGCTTTACTTTGCATTTTAATTAACGTGGGATTATTTTTTGTATTTAGAAATAATAGTACCAACTTTTTTTTTCTTTTTTCTCCAAGATTTGTGGCACTGGCGTGGCGCCCCCTGATGGACGGCGCCCTTAGCATTTGCCTATACGGCCTATGCCACGGGCCGGCCCTGCACTGAGTGATATCCATCCTGCAATGGCGCCCCATAATACACCTGCTGTGAACCTGTTTTTATGTTTTTATTTATTCTATTTTATTTATTTATTTTTTATCGTGTTCTGTTTGTGTTGTGTTTGCTCGGTACTCGTTTTATCTTTTAACCTGCCCATTGTACATCACCTTGGCTACCCCTGTGGTAAATTTTAAATGTGCTTTATAAATAAAGTTGATTTGATTTGATTTGATAGTTCAAATAAAATACCCCTAATTTTTCTTTTTTTTTTCTTGGTTTTGAACACTGACTTTTTGCAGTGTGGGTGATGGAGGAGACGCACACTCACAGTTCTTGAAGCTTCCTCCTCCTCCCATGCTGTCGCAGGACACACCGATGTATTTGTCCTTGTTCTTCTTGGCCTTTTTCCGCTCCTCCCGGAGTCGGTCGTCATCCTGGACGAACTCCACCATCTCCTTCACCTTCTGCCGCACGTTGATGCCTTGGTCTTTACCGCTCTCGTCTGTGCACAGTTTGGAGTGAGCGGTTTCTTGCCAGCGTTCGCTCCCGAAGCTGGCCGAGACTCACCAAGGAAGTGGTAGTTCTCCAAAGATCTCAGGTCGTAGATGTGTTCTCTCGCGCTGGTCACCACTCTCTCGGACCCGTTCCTGATCAGGTAGGCCAGCAGCAGCAACGCCTGGCACGTCACAACAGAGCAAAAAGGTCCCCGTCATCCAGCTACCGGATCTCATCGGGCGGTGTTCCTAATGAAATGGCCGCACCTTGTAGACGCGCCTCCAGTTCTTCTTGTTGTCTTTCAGCATCCTCGTCCACAGCATGTTCATCACCTCGGGGAACTGCTCGTACATGAAGGTGGATCTGCTCACATTCAGGTGACATGGACACTTTTTTTTAACGTATCATCATTTGTGAAGTTGCAGCGCAAGTGTGTTAGTGTCTGTGTGTGTTTTCACGAGGGTTGTCCCAAAACTAGAGATTAGAGATGCGCGGTTTGCGGACACAACCGTGGAGTCCGCGGATTATCCGCGGGTCGGGCGGTTGAAATAAAAAATGTTTTGATTTTATCCGCGGGTCGGGCGGTTGAAATAAAAAAAAAATTAGATTGTATCCGCGGGTCGGGTCGGGCGGTTGAATTAAAAAAAATTAGATTTTAAATAGATTCAGGCGGGTGGCAGTTAAACCAATTCGGAAATATATATACATAGTTAAATGTTGTTACCCACATACGAAAAACGAGCAGGCACCTGCAGCATGCCACAACAGAAGAAGAAGAAAAAAAAAGAGATGGCAACGCCGGCAGCAAACGTGGTACGCAACAAACTAAAAAAGGGAATACTAAAGACCAGGGGAAAAAAAGGCCAGAAAAGTTCAGCGTGGACTCGTTTTTATGAGGTTGTAAATCAGGATGATAGTAATGCTGGCTACGTGATTTGCAAGAGCTGCGACGCTGTTTGTCTACGACAGTCACAAAACCGGGACGTCTAACATGGTGCATCACATTTGTGCAAAACCCCAAACCTCCACAAACACCCTGAGCATGAGCAGTTTCGTCCGCCGTGATCCCAGAAGAGTGCCACAGGATGTTAAAACAAGATAGAACGCAGCTGCCTGCAGCAGTTTGAGTGGCGCGAGCGCGCTTGGAGGTGCGCTCAGCGCGGCTCCCAGATGATTGCGCACTGGTGTGCGTCTGGGCCGTGACAGCGTGGCACGCATTGAATGTCTCTGCTGCATTGGATCAGTCTCCTTTCTTTAACAGGTAAAAGCTTTATAACCTCACTAATGCCTTGCATCATCTATATTAGATACAGTCAAGAAAATAAGTATTTGAACACCCTGCTATTTTGCAAGTTCTCCCACTTCGAAATCATGGAGGGGTCTGAAATTTTGACGGTAGGTGCATGTCCACTGTATGAGAGATAACCTAAAAAGAAAAATTCAGAAATCACAATCTATGATTTTTTAACAATTTATTCGTGTGATACAGCTGAAAATAAGTATTTGAACACCTGTCTATCAGCTAGAATTCTGACCCTCAAAGACCTGTTAGTCCGCCTTTAAAAGTCCTCCTCCACTCCACTGTATTGTCCTGAATCAGATGAATCTGTGTGAGGTCGTTAGCTGCATAAAGACACCAGTCCACCCCATACAATCAGTAAGACCCAAACATTCAGCATGGCTAAGAGCAAAGAGCTGTCCAAAGACACCAGAGACAAAATTGTACAACTCCACAAGGATGGAAAGGGCTACGGAGAAATTGCCAAGCAGCTTGGTGAAAAAAGGTCCACTGTTGGAGCAATCATTAGAAAATGGAAGAAGCTAAACATGACGGTCAATCTCAATCGGAGTGGAGCCCCATGCAAGATATCACCTCGTGGGGTCTCAATGATGCTAAGAAAGGTGAGGAATCAGCCCAGGACTACACGGCAGGACTTGGTCAATGACCTGAAAAGAGCTGGGACCACTGTTTCCATGGTCACTGTTGGTAATACACTAAGACGTCATGCTTTGAAATCATGCATGGCACGGAAGGTTCCCCTGCTTAAACCAGCACATGTTAAGGCCTGTCTTAAGTTTGACAATGACCATTTGGATGATCCAGAGGAGTCATGGGAGAAAGTTTTGTGGACAGATGAGACCAAAATTGACCTTTTTGGTCATAATTCCACTATGCGTGTTTGGAGGAAGAAGAATGATGCGTACCATCCCAAGAACACCATCCCTACTGGGAAGCATGGGGGTGGTAGCATCATGCTTTGGGGGTGTTTTTCTGCTCATGGGACAGGACGACTGAACTGTATTAAGGAGAGGATGACTGCAGCCATGTATTGTGAGATTTTGGCCAAAAACCTCCTTCCCTCAGTCAGATCATTAAAGATGAGTCGTGGCTGGATCTTCCAACATGACAATGACCCAAAGCACACAGCCAGGAAAACCAAGAAGTGGCTTCGTAAGAACCATATCAAGGTTCTGGAGTGGCCTAGCCAGTCTCCAGACCTACATCCAATTGAAAATCTTTGGAGGGAGCTGAAAGTCTGTGTTACTCAGCGACAGCCCAGAAACCTGACTGATCTAGAGAAGATCTGTGTGGAGGAGTGGGCCAAAATCCCTCCTGCAGTCTGTGCAAACCTGGTGAAGAACTACAGGAAACGTTTGACCTCTGTAATTGCAAACAAAGGCTACTCTACCAAATATTAATGTTGGTGTTCAAATACTTATTTTCAGCTGTATCACACAAATAAATTGTTAACAAATCATAGATTGTGATTTCCGTATCTTTCTTTTTAGGTTATCTCTCATACAGTGGACATGCACCTACCATGGAAATTTCAGACCCCTCCATGATTTCTAAGTGGGAGAACTTGCAAAATAGCAGGGTGTTCAAATACTTATTTTCTTGACTGTATATAACAACGGGCGGTTGGCGGGCGGGTGCGGTTTTGATTAAATGTTAGTTCGGGTGGATGGCGGATGGTTGACGACTTTTGTGATGCGGTTGCGGATGAAATAATTGCCTATCCGCGCATCTCTACTAGAGATGTTATCGGCCGATAAATGCAATAAAATGTAATATCGGAAATTATCGGTATCGATTTCAAAAAGTAAAATTAATGACTTTTTTAAAACGCAGCTGTACATATCCGGTAAAACGCGGACGTTGCGTCTCCCAGTCAGCAGCCCCTCCCCTCTCCCCTCTCCCACACACAACACAGGAGTTGCAGCACAACTGCAGCATGAGAGGTTTACTGGCGACTAGGGATGATGTTTGATAAGAAATTATCGAGTTCGAGCCCATTATCGAATCCTCTTATCGAACCGATTCCTTATCGATTCTCTTATCGAGTCCAGATAGGTAGTTGTATATGGAAAAAAGACCACAATATTTGGTTTAACAAAAGCTCACTTTTATTATATAAGAAAAAAATAAAATCTAATAAATAAATAAATATTGACTGTTACCCCCCTAAAAAAATAAAATAAAATAAATAAATATTGACTGTTGTTACCCAAAGTATATTAAGTGGGATTTTTCAGAAAAACAAATATATACAGTAACACAAAAACAACCTGTCTCTGTGATCACTATAGGTGTACAAATAAATCAGTCCCTTGGGCACAAAACTTAAAATAATACAGCTCTCCAAAAAGTGCACTTCTGCTGCTATTTGACATAACTGTTTGTTATGATGCTTTGACATTTTTGCACTTTATTTCTTTATTGAAAGAAAATTCTATGAAGAGAAAAGTTGTTTGCAAATGTGGTTACAATGCTAAAAAAATGAAAAGTTAAAGCTAAAAAAATAAATACACTTTATTGAGTTAACATTATTTCTTTATAGAGGGAAAGATGTGATGTTATGAGCTAGGAATATAACAACTACACTACCCAGCATGCAACGGGAGTGACGAGCATGCGCGGTAGCCCCGAAAAGTGCTAAGAATGAGGTTATGAGCACGCTGTGAAAGTAAACGTCAAGAACTCAGCCAACACGCCTAGTCTGCATTATTTATAATTAGACAGACAACACATATACAGTGTGATTTTGTTATGTTTACAAGGAAAGAAAAACAAAAGTTAAAAAGGGGAGATCTCATATATGTATGTGCTGCGGTTGCTTTAAGAACGTTGCGACAGCTGCCGTAAAGGAGGTGCGTTGCTAGCCTGGTTGCTATGTTTCCGGTTGGTCGTAAAAGTGTTCATCATGTGTTTGTACCCTGCTCAAATCTCTCAGTAAAGTTATTCATTGGATTATACCTTTTGTTTTGAACTTTATTACACCTTGGAGCGCTTTGTCCGGTCCATTGTCTTTCCTGCTTTCCCTATCTGCGCCTAATGACTGAGCTACGAGCTACGTGACGTCATTTATTGTGATGTCTCACGGGGCATTTCTGGCCGGGACGGGATTCGTTCCCAGGGATTCGAATAAAGAACCAACTCTTTTTCTTTACTATAGTGGTCTCGATAACGGGTACCGGTTCTCAAAAAGGGATTCGAGTCCGAGGACTCTGTTCTTTTCTTATCAAACAACCGGTTTCGAGTATCATCCCTACTGGCGACTCTTGATGACCTCATCAAACCGCCGCGAGCGCAGCATAACAACAACAAGAGTGTGTTGTTGCCGGTGCTGTAGCCGTGGCTAACAAGCGAGCTCCCTCGGTGACTGAATAACGACACCATGTCTATGGTTTGGGATAGGGCTGGGCGATATATCGATATACTCGATATATCGCGGGTTTGTCTCTGTGCGATATAGAAAATGACTATATCGTGATATTCGAGTATGCGTTCTCACGCAGTTGCTTTTAGCTGCTGGCATTACACTGCAGGCTTTTCTCACTGTTTCCTGTCTCTCCCTCTCACAGACAGCAAGCGCACCTTCTTACATATGTCACATACTGACGCGCGTGCAACGTCAAACGCTCTCGCGGAGCAGAGAGGTAGCAGCTTGGGTAACGTTAGCTGTGATGCTGGCGAAGAGGTGCGAGTGGTAAAACGAGAGAAAGAAGGTGTGAATCTGGTAACAAATGAAAGAAGAAATCATTCCCAATAAAAACGCACGGGGTCCATCGTCTGGCGGTGGTTTGGATTCAAGCGCGAAGATGTTGAACAAGTATGCGGCAAAACCGTCAGCAACTTAGCAGCACTGCTAATTTGTAGCATCATTTCAAAAGTCACCCGCTAGAGAATGAAGAGTGCTTGAAACTGCATGTCAACATCTCCGTTCGGTGCCACACCAACAAAATGCAGGAGCAACAAGTACTGACCCAATTGAGCCTGGCGTCTTCCATTTCCACATCAACACCGTATGAAAAAAATAGTCAACAACAGAAGGAGATAACGTCCGCAGGAACCTACCACATAGCGAAGGACATACGCTATTTGACTTCCTATTATGCAGCTCATTTTTATTTGACACTTATTGAAATATCTTGTGTGACATCATGCACAAAAGTGCACTTTATTTGTTTTAAAATATTGTAGTGGCGTTCTGTACAAAAAGTACCCTTTATTTTAGTGTTGTTTTGATATGTCATTTTGGTGACATCATTCACAAAAGTTAATCTGAGGCTGAGTTGACTTGAAACTGTTTAATGTTGCACTTTTTACATGTCGAAGACAAGTTTTGTCAATTTATTTAATCTGAGCAACAACTTGAGGCAGTTTAATGTTGATTAACGTGGACCCCGACTTAAACAAGTTGAAAAACTTATTCAGGTGTTACCATTTAGTGGTCAATTGTACGGAATATGTACTGTACTGTGCAATCTACTAATAAAAGTCTCAATCAATCAATCAAAAAAAGCACTTTATATGTAGAAAGGTTTTGTTAAGAAACCATTCTGAGCCTTATCTTATTTAGTTTTTATTTTATATATGTTGACCACATTAACCCTGGCAATGGACCCTGTGTGTATATGTATTAGGGCTGCGAATCTTTGGGTGTCCACGATTCGATTCAATATCGATTCTTGGGGTCACGATTCGATTCAAAATCGATTTTTTTCTGATACAACTCGATTCAAAAACGAGATTTTCCCGATTCAAAAGGATTCTCTATTCATTCAATACATAGGATTTCAGCAGGATCTACCCCAGTCTGCTGACATGCAAGCAGAGTAGTAGATTTTTGTAAAAATAAAACAATGTTTTATCAACGGATTGCAATAATGTCAATTTGTTTTAACTATTAAATTAACCAAAAATATGACTTATTTTATCTTTGTGAAAATATTGGACACAGTGTGTTGTCAAGCTTATAAGATGCGATGCAAGTGTAAGCCACTGTGACACTATTGTTCTTTTTTTTTTATATTTTTTTTTTATAAATGTCTTATGATAATGTCAATGAGGGATTTTTAATCACTGCTATGTTGAAATTGTAACTAATATTGATACTGTTGTTGATAATATTAATTTTTGTTTCACTTCTTTTGGTTTGTTCTGTGTCGTGTTTGTGTCTCCTCTCAATTGCTCTGTTTATTGCTGTTCTGGGTGTTGCTGGGCCGGGCATACTTGCCAACCCTCCCGGATTTTCGGGGAGACTCCCGAAATTCAGCGCCTCTCCCGAAAACCTCCAGGGACAAATTTTCTCCTGAAAATCTCCCGAAATTCAGGCGGACTCAGGTCCTCCACAATATAAAAAAGCGTACCTGCCCAATCACGTTATAACTATAGAATGATGGAGGGCGAGTTCTTGGTTTCTTATGTGGGTTTATTGTTAGGCAGTTTCATTAACGTCCTCCCAGCGTGGCAACAACACACAACAACAGCTGTCACTTTTTTGTATACCGTAAAGCAGTTCGTCTGCCGTAAACAGCAATGTTGTGACACTCTTAAACAGGACAATACTGCCATCTAGTGCATTTGATGAAAGCACTTTTGTGCGTGCCACACATCAATGCATCATCAGAGAGGGTGTTCAGCATGTTTCAAAAAATAGTGACAGAGAATAGAACAAGGATGGACAATTCAACCCTTAACTCAACAATGAGTAGATGAGTGTTATGTGTGTGGAAATGTGTAAATAAATGAACACTGAAATTCAAGTATTTATTTTATATGTATATATATATATATTATATATATATATACAATAAAATATATATATATATGTATATAATAAAATAAATGTATATATATATATATATATATATATATAGCTAGAATTCACTGAACATCAAGTACCGGTATTTATTTTATATATATATATATATATATATATATATATATATATGAAATACTTGACTTGGTGAATTCTAGCTGTAAATATACTCCTCCCCTTTTAGCCACGCCCCCAACCACGCCCCCGTCCCACCCCCACCTCCCGAAATCGGAGGTCTCAAGGTTGGCAAGTATGGGGTGTTTGGTTTTGGAATTGGATTGCATTGTTATGGTATTGCTGTGTATTGTTTTGTTGGATTTGGAATTGGATTGCATTGTTATGGTATTGCTGTGTATTGTTTTGTTGGATTGATTAATTAAAAATAAATAAATAAATAGATTTTTTAAAAATGAGAATCGATTCTGAATCGCACAACGTGAGAATCACGATTCGAAATCGAATCGATTTTTTCCCACACCCCTGATATGTATGTTATGCCATTGTTTACAAATTTGGTAAATAAATAACCAAAAAATGTATATTAGAATCAGCACCTCCAAGTCCGAGTCCATGGTTCTCGCCCGGAAAAGGGTGTAGTGCCATCTCCGGGTTGGGGAGGAGATCTTTCCCCAAGTGGAGGAGTTCAAGTACCTCGTAGTCTTGTTCACGAGTGAGGGAAGAGTGGATCGTGAGATCGACAGGCGGATCGGTGCGGCGTCTTCAGTAATGCGGACGCTGTATCGATCCGTTGTGGTGAAGAAGGAGCTGAGCCGGAAGGCAAAGCTCTCAAATTACCGGTCGATCTACGTTCCCATCCTCACCTATGGTCATGAGCTTTGGGTTATGACCGAAAGGACAAGATCACGGGTACAAGCGGCCCAAATGAGTTTCCTCCGCCGGGTGGCGGGGCTCTCCCTTAGAGATAGGGTGAGAAGCTCTGCCATCCGGGAGGGGCTCAAAGTAAAGCCGCTGCTCCTCCACATCGAGAGGAGCCAGATGAGGTGGTTCGAGCATCTGGTCAGGATGCCACCCGAACGCCTCCCTTAGGCAGAGGTGGGTAGAGTAGCCAGAAATTGTACTCAAGTAAGAGTACTGTTACTTTAGAGATTTATTACTCAAGTAAAAGTAAGGAGTAGTCACCCAAATATTTACTTGAGTAAAAGTAAAAAGTATGTTGTGAAAAAACTACTCAAGTACTGAGTAACTGATGAGTAACATACACACTCATATAATATATATATATATATACATTTATATGTATTTATTTTGCTGTTTTTGTTTACATGTTAAAGGTGTTTTAATGAATATACATGCATGTTTAACACATATAGATTCCTTTCTTTCATGAAGACAAGAATATAAGTTGGTGTATTACCTGATTCTGATGACTTGCGTTGATTGTAATCAGACAGTAGTGATGATAACGTCCACGTTTTCAAATGGAGGAGAAGAAAAGTTCCTCCTTTCTGTCTAATACCACATGAAAGTGGTGGGTTTTTGGCATCTTATTTGTCCAGCTTCCATATTCGTTTTTATACACTTTACAAGAAATATATTGGCGGCAAACTCCGTAGCTTGCTAGCTTGTTTGCGCTGGCTTTCGGAGACTCTTGTTTTGAAAGCGCAGGCGCGATGGAGCGGCACTTTTATTGTGAAGACAGGAACGTCCTCATGTGCGATCAGTCTTTAGGCTTTTGACAGGATGCACGGTTGAAATAAATAAGTATATTTTTTCCTTCACACTTTTGATTGATTGATTGGAACTTTTATTAGTAGATTGCACAGTACAGTTCACATTCCGTACAATTGACCACTAAATGGCAACACCCCAATAAGTTTTTCAACTTGTTTAAGTCAGGTCATGTGACCACCTGGCTCTGTTTGATTGGTCCAAAGTCACCAGTGACTGCATCTGATTGGTGGAACGAAGTGAAACGTCACCAGTAAGGCAGACACTTTGAAGGTCTGTCTGACAGACCAAAACAAACAAAGCGTGCATTAACAGATCGATAAAAATTAGTAGCGAGTAGCGAGCTGAATGTAGATAAAAGTAGCGGAGTAAAAGTAGCGGAGTAAAAGTAGCGTTCCTTCTCTATAAATATACTTAAGTAAAAGTAAAAGTATGTTGCATTAAAACTACTCTTAGAAGTACAATTTATCCCAAAAGTTACTCAAGTAGATGTAACGGAGTAAATGTAGCGCGTTACTACCCACATCTGCCCTTAGGGCACGTCCGACCGGTAGGAGGCCGCGGGGAAGACCCAGGACACGTTGGGAAGACTATGTCTCCCGGCTGGCCTGGGAACGCCTCGGGGTCCCACAGGAAGAGCTGGACGAAGTGGCTGGGGAGAGGGAAGTCTGGGCTTCCCTGCTTAGGCTGCTGCCCCCGCGACCCGACCTCGGATAAGCGGAAGAGGATGGATGGATGGATGGATGTTTTGTTGTTTTCTTACCGTACCGAAAATGAACCGAACCGTGACCTCTAAACCGAGGTACGTATCGAACCGAAATTTTAGTGTACCGTTACACCCCTAATACATCGTGTATCGTGACATGGCCTAAAAATATTGAGATATTAATAAAAGACCATATCGCCCAGCCCTAGTTGGAACCCAATAATCATATGTACATCGTTTCGATTAAGACATTTGCTTCTCTGTCGAAACTTTTCCATTTAGGAACCACGTTCAAGAGCCAACAAAGTTCGTAAACGGACCGCACGCACCTGGCTATGTCTCCCATCAGCTGACCAGAAGGTCCCCAGGGGTCGTCATTGGTGGCCTCTCTCACCTTGGACTCGATATCAGAGTAGTTCATCACCACATTGGTGCTGGTGGTGCACACACACACATAAACACAATTAAATGTCTGCAAGGGAAGCAATTTAAACGCACATGCCTGCACGCACACTTCATCCACATTGTTATATTAGTGTTCTCTGCAAGGAATGTGTTACAGATGAGCCTGCTAAAGTCCTGTTGGTTTTGTTTGCTAACTATAAGCTCTTTTGTGTGATGGGGGGGAAGAGAGGGCCTTGTTTGGAGCGTCAGGGATTAGTGAGGACATTGTGGAGAACACGCAAAAATGCACACTTTGTGAATGTTCGCATGTTTCCACACATATTTCCATGCATGCCCTGCGGGCGCAAACATGGGCGTGATGCTGCAGATAACGGTTTTATGCTATGCTATGCTATGCTAAGCTATGCTAGCACCGTTAGCTTAGACTAAAAAGGACAAAAAGCATTTCAAGCCAGCTAAGCCACATTATATGGCACTAGTATGCGACATTGTGACATTTGAATCATTAAAAGACTCGCTGTTCACCAAGAAGCGGCACGTTTTACAGCAAGGTTGTAATAATTAAAAAAAGAGCTAAGCAGCATGCTAACGGCGGCTATGACGTCACGCAGCAACCTCGCCGGTTAGCTTAGCATAGCTCAGCCTCGACTACTCACGCTTTGTCCACCAGCTCTCGAACTTTCCACATGTTTAGCATCTTCTCCTCATGGAAGCTCCACGATGCGTCCGCCCGCACACGCACACACGCTCGCCAGCAACCGTCCCAGCTTTTTCCCCCCCACCACCACCACCACGGCCCAGTTGCTACGGGAACGTCAACGTGACGTCACCGCGACGTATGCACGTGCCCGTCTCAGCCTCTCGCGTGGTACGAAACCCCAAACCAGTGAAGTTGGCACGTTGTGTAATTCGTAAATAAAAACAGAATACAATCCATCCGTTTTTCTACCGCTTGTCCCTTTTTGGGGGTCGCGAATCCCGTCCCGACCAGAAATGCCCCGTGAGACATCACAAGAAATGACGTCACGTAGCTCAGTCATTAGGCGCAGATAGGGAAAGCAGGAAAAACAATGGACCGGGAAAAAGCGCTCCAAGGTGTAATAAAGTTCAAAACAAAACAATCATTTGCAAATCTTTTTCAACTTATATTCATACTTGCCAACCTTGAGACCTCCGATTTCGGGAGGTGGGGGGTGGGGGCGTGGTCGGGGGTGGGGCGGGGGGGCGTGGTTAATATATATATATATATATATATATATATATATATATATATATATATATATATATATATATATATATAAGAAATACTTGACTTTCAGTGAATTCTAGCTATATATATATATATATATATATATATATATATATATATATATATATATATATAAGAAATACTTGACTTTCAGTGAATTCTAGCTATATATATATATATATATATATATATATAAGAAATACTTGACTTTCAGTGAATTCTAGCTATATATATATATATATATATATATATATATATATATAAGAAATACTTGACTTTCAGTGAATTCTAGCTATATATATATATATATATATATATATACATATATATATATATATATATACACATATATACATATATATATATATATATACATACATATGTATATATATATATATATATATATATATATATATATATATATATATATATATATATATATATATATATATATATATATATATATAAATAAAATAAATACTTGAATTTCAGTGTTCATTTACAAATACAACTCACAAACACTTTAGAGTTAGGCTCCACCATCAGAATATGTACTTAAACTTATAAAGATCACATGGATATTATTCAGTGAGGTGATTCACCAAAACTAACCTGTTATACAGAAGGAAAAAGCACACAGGACGTTTCAATTGTTCACAGACTGGTCGCGCTCATCAGAATGACAAGACACTTCCGGTCTGCAGGTGATAGCATTCAATTGGGAAGAAACGCCCTACTGCCCCCTACTGACCAATGTGAATACTGATAAATGTGTAATGACAGCTCCAAAAACGAATTCAAACCACAAAATAAAATAAATAAATCAACACAAAAATGTGACACATTATGTGTGGGTCACATATGCATGTACAGTAGATGTCAGTATTGTCCTGTTTAAAAGTGTCACAACATTGCTGTTTACGGCAGACGAACTGCTTTACGGTAGACACTGTTGTTGTGTGTTGTCAACACGTCACTCAGGTCCGCCTGAATTTCGGGAGTTTTTCGGGAGAAAATTTGTCCCGGGAGGTTTTCGGGAGAGGCGCTGAATTTCGGGAGTCTCCCGGAAAATCCGGGAGGGTTGGCATGTATGCTTATATTCAATATTGAATAGACTGCAAAGACAAGATACTTAATGTTCCAACTGAGAAACTTTTTTTTTTTTTTTTGCAAATAATCATTAACTTAGAATTTAAAGGCCTACCGAAACCCACTACTACCGACCACGCAGTCTGATAGTTTATATAACAATGATGAAATATTAACATTGCAACACATGCCAATACGGCCGGGTTAGCTTACTAAAGTGCAATTTTAAATTTTGCGCGAAATATCCTGCTGAAAGCGTCTCGGTATGATGACGTCTGCGCGTGACGTCACGGATTGTAGAGGACATTTTGGGACAGCATGGTGGCCAGCTATTAAGCCGTCTGTTTTCATCGCAAAATTCCACAGTATTCTGGACATCTGTGTTGGTGAATCTTTTGCAATTTGTTCAATGAACAATGGAGACAGCAAAGAAGAAAGCTGTAGGTGGGAAGCGGTGTATTGCGGCAGGTGTATTGCACCCCCGCCGTAGAATGCACCCCCTTGACTGTTGTGCCGGATAACACAGCCGGTGTTTCATTGTTTACATTCCCGGAAGATGACAGTCAAGCTTTGTGGAGAACTGGGACAACAAGAGACTCTTACCAGGAGGACTTTGAGTTGGATGCGCAGACGCGGTACCGTGAGTACGCATGCAGCTGCGGCTTCCAAACATTTGATCGCTTGCCCGTACGTGCGTGCCGCTATGTGCATGTCACGTACGTAACTTTGAGGACTTTGGGGAAATATATGTGCTGTATGAACTTTGGGGAGGTGAACGGTACTTTGGGATGTGGGATTGAGTGTGTTGTGCAGGTGTTTGAGTTGTATTGGCGGGTTATATGGACGGGAGGGGGAAGGTGTTTGTTATGCGGGATTAATTTGTGGCATATTAAATATAAGCCTGGTTGTGTTGTGGCTATGTCTTGTGTTCATTTACTCTTTTAGTCATTCCCAGCTAAATATCAAGTCCCACCCGCCTCTCACAGCATCTTCCCTATCTGAATCGCTCCCACTGCCCTCCAGTCCTTCACTCTCACTTTCCTCATCCACAAATCTTTCATCCTCGCTCAAATTAATGGGGAAATCGTCGCTTTCTCGGTCCGAATCGCTCTCGCTGCTGGTGGCCATGATTATAAACAATGTGCGGATGTGAGGAGCTCCACAACCGGTGACGTCACGCTACTCGTCTGCTACTTCCGGTACAGGCAAGGCTTTTTTATCAGCGACCAAAAGTTGCGAACTTTATCGTCGATGTTCTCTACTAAATCCTTTCAGCAAAAATATGTCAATATCGCGGAATGATCAAGTATGACACATAGAATGGACCTGCTATCACCAACTCTCCCGGGAAAGTACCAGATTTCAGTGCCCGTCCCGATAAACGTCACATTTGCTTTTCAGCCAGTTCAACATGTGCTGGCCCAGTCACATAATATGTGCGGCTTCTGCACGCACGCACGCACGCACGCACGCACAAGGGAATGCAACGCATACTTGATCAACAGGGATACAAGTTACACTGAGGGTTGCGCTATAAACAACTATAAGTTTTGTTAGAAATATACGCCACACTGTGAATCCACACCAAACAAGAATGACAAACACATTTCGGGAGAACATCCGCACCGTAACACAACATAAACACAACAGAACAAATACCCAGAACCCTTTGCAGCACTAACTCTTACGGGAGCTACAAGGCGGAGGGTGGGGGGGCGGGGTTTGGTGGTAGCGGGGTGTATATTGTAGCGTCCCGGAGGAGTTAGTGCTGCAAAGGGTTCTGGTTATTTGTTCTGTTGTGTCACGATGCAGATGTTCTCCCGAAATGTGTTTGTCATTCTTGTTTGGTGTGGATTCACAGTGTAGCGTATATTTCTAACATTGTTAAAGTTGTTTATACGGGCACCCTCAGTGTAACCTGTATCACTGTTGATCAAGTATGCGTTGCATTTTCATGTGTGTCTATGCAGAAGCTGAACATATCTTGTGACTGGGCAGGCACGTTGTTAGAATGGATGAAAAGTGGACGTGACGACAGCTCATAGCGGACGTTAAAGGCAGTGCCTCTAAGGCACGCCCCATAGACTGTGGTCCGGGTGGACTACGAGATATAATGACTAATGAACACCATCCATCCATCCATCCATCTTCTTCCGCTTATCCGAAGTCGGGTCGCGGGGGCAGCAGCTTAAGCAGGGAAGCCCAGACTTCCCTCTCCCCAGCCACTTCATCCAGCCCCTCCCGGGGGATCCCGAGGCGTTCCCAGGCCAGCCGGGAGAGATAGTCTTCCCAGCGTGTCCTGGGTCTCTGCCCCGTGGCCTCCTACCGGTCGGACGTGCCCGAAACACCTTCCTAGGGAGGCGTTCGGGTGGCATCCTGACCAGATGCCCGAACCACCTCATCTGGCTTCTCTCGATGTGGAGAAGCAGCGGCTTTACTTTGAGCTCCCCCCTAATGACAGAGCTTCTCACCCTATCTCTAAGGGAGAGCCCCGCCACTCGGCGGAGGAAACTCATTTCGGCCGCTTGTACCCGTGATCTTGTCCTTTCGGTCATGACCCAAAGCTCATGACCATAGGTGAGGATGGGAACGTAGATCGACCGGTAAATCGAGAGCTTTGCCTTCCGGCTCAGCTCCTTCTTCACCACAACGGATCGATACAGCGTCCGCATTACTGAAGACGCCGCACCGATCCGCCTGTCGATCTCACGATCCACTCTTCCCCCACTCGTGAACAAGACTCCGAGGTACTTGAACTCCTCCAATTGGGGCAAGATCTCCTCCCCAACCCGGAGATGGCACTCCACCCTTTTCCGGGAGAGAACCATGGACTCGGACTTGGAGGTGCTGATTCCCATCCCAGTCGCTTCACACTCGGCTGCGAACCGATCCAGTGAGAGCTGAAGATCTTGGCCGGATGAACACCTTCGTTGGATAATGAAGGTTACCTCAGCTCAAAGCCTAAATCCGAACATTAATGAACTAGCATCCAAGAAAAGATGGCAGGTATCTGGCTTGGGCACATCAGATTAGATCAGTGTGTTGCAAACTGAGCAGTTTAAAGTCCTGAATGATTGGTTTATTCATTGTTATTTTATTTTGAAATGTATTAGCCTGTGGAAAAAGTTAATGTTGATATTTACCTCAGAAGGCTGCAAATAGAAAAGAGGCATTCAATTTTTATTTAAATTGTATTTGATATGCCATTGATATTTTTTAATTATTATTATTATTATTTGAAACTGGATTTTGCATGTCACTATAAAGTTAAATAAGCCTTGCTTGTTCAATATTTAATGCAAAACTTGTTTGGGTCCCTGTTAAAAGGTTAATTTGTTCAACCTTGGCCCGCGGCTTTGTTCAGTTTTAAATTTTGGCCCACTCTGTATTTGAGTTTGACACCCCTGGTATAGACTGTATTACTTGCAGTGATCGCCAACTGGCGACTAGATGACGCTATAGCTCTGCTGGATCCATTGGGACGTTTCTTCAGCAACGGGGCGGAGCGTGTAGAGGTGGGCGGGGCTTAGAGAGAATATGCGTGTGTGTGTGTGTGTGTGTGTGATCATGGTGCACATGTCTTGGGAAAGAGACCTCTGGACCCGCCTGAGGTCTGACTTCCCGCCAAGAACAGCAAGACTGATATAGTGCAGGACGGGACATGGCGCGGACATGGGAGGGGGGCGGGGCCTAAGACACGGACACAAAGACTATGGGGCAAATAAAAACATTCACACGGCGATGATTGGAAGCACATGTTGACGGGGAACAATGGCGGAGTGTCTTCGTTTTGTGTTGTCATCTCGGGGGCGACGTGGGCGGCGTGACCATAACGATGATGAAGGACGGCGAGGCCTGGGAAGAGAAGGTCCAGGACAGACAAGGCCCCGCCCCGTCAACATCTGCGTCGCTTCATCACGTGACTGACGGCAGCGCACACCTGTGTGGTGCGCGCGTGTCTGTGCGCGTGCGCGTGTGCGTCAGACGCCAACAACAGCAGGGGAGCGAAGAGAGGAAGTGAGTGAGTGGGAGACGGAAGAGAAGGAGGTGAAGGAGGGGAGAGGCTGATGAGATGCAGATGCTCCACTCCGATGGGAAAAAAAAAAAAAAAGCACAAAACTGCGTTTATTAGCTCCGCCAAGCACAGTCCACTCATTGTCGTGACCTTCGGTGCTGGGGTCGCTTCCTGTAAAGGGTCACGTGACCACGTGTGCCTGCTGAATAAAACGACGACCATCACCAAGCGCTGACTTTTTCCGCAATCCAAGCCCGACGTGCTTTTGTCGGGCCGCCGTGTTGCGTACCTGATCCGTCAAAGGTTTGCGTGCGCTAAAAAAAACGAGCAAACCTGATCCGCTAAACTTGTGAGCAGAGAGTTGCGATCCATGTGAATACGCCGAACATATCAGAACGCCCGCAATACTGGGAGGAGAAGATGCAAATATGGTTAATCAGCGCGTTAAGTGCGATTTATCAAGACTTAAACTGTTCTGCGGGCCCCATTTTGCGTCTGTGTTTAGCACGCCGGAAACATGTGCAAAGTTGGGGGATCGTGCACCGTCCTACGTGTGCTTGTCAACATATATGGACCGTCCAAAATAAAAATGTGACGTGAATTTTATTTATGTAGCAATTTTCTATAGAGACTTAGCGCACTTTACATTGTGAAACCCATTATCTACATTTTTAAGCTATGTTTAAACCAGTGTGGGTGGCACTGGAAGCAGGAAGGGTCTATTCAGCAATATTATTTTATAATTTTATAGCAGCTGGGTGATTTAAGGGGCAGATTAAAACAAATAAAATAAAAATGTGAAGTGAATTATTTTTATATAGCACTTTTCTATAGAGACTTAGCGCACTTTACGTAGTGAAACCCATTATCTACATTTTTAAGCGACGTTTAAACCAGTGTGGGTGGCACTGTGAGCAGGTGGGTCTATTCAGCAATAGTATTTTATAATTTTATGGCAGCTGGGTGACTTAAGGGGCAGATTAAAACAAATAAAATAAAAATGTGAAGTGAATTATATTTATATAGCACTTTTCTATAGAGACTTTACGCACTTTACGTAGTGAAACCCATTATCTACATTTTGAAGTTATGTTTAACCCAGTGTGGGTGGCACTGGGAGCAGGTGGGTCTATTCAGCAATATTATTTTATAATTGTATAGCAGCTGGGTGATTTAAGGGGCAGATTAAAACAAATAAAATAAAAATGTGAAGTGAATTATTTTTATATAGCACTTTTCTATAGAGACTTAGCGCACTTTACGTAGTGAAACCCATTATCTACATTTTTAAGCGACGTTTAAACCAGTGTGGGTGGCACTGGGAGCAGGTGGGTCTATTCAGCAATATTATTTTATAATTTTATAGCAGCTGGATGACTTAAGGGGCAGATTAAAACAAATAAAATAAAAATGTGAAGTGAACAATATTTATATAGCTCTTTTCTATAGAGACTTAATGCACTTTACGTAGTGAAACCCATTATCTACATTTGTAAGCTATGTTTAAACCAGTGTGGGTGGCACTAGGAGCAGGTGGGTCTATTCAGCAATAGTATTTTATAATTTTATAGCAGCTGGATGAATTAAGGGGCAGATTAAAACAAATAAAATAAAAATGTGAAGTTAATTTTATTTATCTAGCACATTTCTATAGAGACTTAGCGCACTTTATGTGGTGAAGCCCATTATCTACATTTTGAAGCTATGTTTAAACCAGTGTGGGTGGCACTGGGAGCAGGTGGGTCTATTCAGCAATATTATTGTATAATTCTATAGCAGCTGGATGATTTAAGGGGCAGATTAAAACAAATAAAACATAAATGTGAAGTGAATTATATTTATATAGCGCTTTTCTATAGAGACTTAACGCACTTTACGTAGTGAAACCCATTATCTACATTTTGAAGTTATGTATAAACCAGTGTGGGTGGCACTGGGAGCAGGTGGGTCTATTGAGCAATATTATTTTATAATTTTATAGCAGCTGGATGACTTAAGGGGCAGATTAAAACTAATAAAATAAAAATTTGAAGTGAATTATATTTATATAGCGCTTTTCTATAGAGACTTAACGCACTTTACGTAGTGAAACCCATTATCTACATTTTGAAGTTATGTTTAAACCAGTGTGGGTGGCACTGGGAGCAGGTGGGTCTATTCAGCAATATTATTTTATAATTCTATAGCAGCTGGATGACTTAAGGGGCAGATTAAAACAAATAAAATAAAAATGTGAAGTGAATTATTTTTATATAGCACTTTTCTATAGAGACTTAACGCACTTTACGTAGTGAAACCCATTATCTACATTTTTAAGCTATGTTTAAACCAGTGTGGGTGGCACTCGGAGCAGGTGGGTCTATTCAGCAATATACTTTTATAATTTTATAGCAGCTGGATGATTTAAGGGGCAGATTAAAACAAATAAAATAAAAATGTGAAGTGAATTATATTTATATAGCGCTTTTCTATAGAGACTTAGCGCACTTTACGTAGTGAAACCCATTATCTACATTTTGAAGCTACGTTTAAACCAGTGTGGGTGGCACTGGGAGCAGGTGGGTCTATTCAGCAATATTATTTTATAATTTTATGGCTGCTGGGTGACTTAAGGGGCAGATTAAAACAAATAAAATAAAAACGTGAAGTGAATTATTTTTATATAGCACTTTTCTATAGAGACTTAACGCACTTTACGTAGTGAAACCCATTATCTACATTTTTAAGCTATGTTTAAACCAGTGTGGGTGGCACTCGGAGCAGGTGGGTCTATTCAGCAATATAATTTTATAATTTTATAGCAGCTGGATGATTTAAGGGGCAGATTAAAACAAATAAAATAAAAATGTGAAGTGAATTATTTTTATATAGCACTTTTTTATAGAGACTTAACGCACGTTATGTAGTGAAACCCATTATCTAAATTTTTAAGCTATGTTTAAACCAGTGTGGGTGGCACTAGGAGCAGGTGGGTCTATTCAGCAGTATTATTTTATAATTTTATAGCAGCTGGATGACCTAAGGGGCAGATTAAAACAAATAAAATAAAAATGTGAAGTTAATTTTATTTATATAGCACTTTTCTATAGAGACTTAGCGCACTTTATGTGGTGAAGCCCATTATCTACATTTTTAAACTATGTTTAAACCAGTGTGGGTGGCACTGGGAGCAGGTGGGTCTATTCAGCAATATTATTTTATAATTGTATAGCAGCTGGATGACTTCAATTCAATTAATTCAATTTTGTGTCAGCTGGCGTTTTTTATTGATTTTTAATGACATTCATTTTTTCAAATATAAAAAAGGTAAATTGCAATCATTTCACCTTAAAATTGAGTGTATATTACTGTAAATGGAAAAACAGTACTGCTGTTTTTATGGTAAAAAAACCCCAAAAAAACTAAAATTAATTTTTGGAGGGGGGAGGGCGTGACAAAAATTCTGTCCCCTCAGGGGACATTTAAAAAACTAAAATGTAAAAAAAATATGGTAAGTTGCAATCATTTCACCTTAAAATTGAGTGTATATTACTGTAAATGGAAAAACAGTACTGCTGTTTTTATGGTAAAAAACCCCCAAAAAAACTAAAATTAATTTTTGGAGGGGGGAGGGCGTGACAAAAATTCTGTCCCCTCAGGGGACATTTAAAAAACTAAAATGTAAAAAAAATATGGTAAGTTGCAATAATTACACCTTAACATCGAGTGTATATTACTGTAAATGGAAAAACAATACTGCTGTTTTTAGGTAAAAAATAAATAAATAAATTTTTGGAGGGGGGAGGGCGTGACAAAAATGTTGTCCCCTCAGAGGACATTTTAAAAACTAAAATGTAAAAAAAGCAAGGTAAGTTGCAATAATTTCACCTTAAAATTGAGTGATTATTACTGTAAATGGAAAAAGTTTTTATGGTGGAAAAAAAAAAAAAAAAATACTAAAATTAATTTTCGGAGGGGGGAGGGCGTGACATAAATTCTGTCCCCTCAGAGGACAATTTAAAAACTAAAATGTAAAAAAAACAAGGTAAGTTGCAATAATTTCATCTTAAAATTGAGAGTAATTACTGTAAATGGAAAAACAGTACTGCTGTTTTTATGGTAATATATATATATATATATATATATATATACTAAAAGTAATTTTCGGAGGGGGGAGGGCGTGACAAAAATTCTGTCCCCTCAGAGGACATTTTAAAAACTAAAATGTAAAAAAAACAAGGTAAGTTGCAATAATTTCATCTTAAAATTGAGAGTATATTACTGTAAATGGAAAAACAGTACTGCTGTTTTTATGGTAAAATATATATATATATATATATATATATATATATATATATATATATATACTAAAAGTAATTTTCGGAGGGGGGAGGGCGTGACAAAAATTCTGTCCCCTCAGGGGACATTTTAAAAACTAAAATGTAAAAAAAATATGGTAAGTTGCAATAATTTCACCTTAAAATTGAGTGTATATTACTGTAAATGGAAAAACAATATATACTGCTGTTTTTATGGTTAAAAAAAATAAAAAAAAATTCGGAGGGGGGAAGGCGTGACAAAAATTCTGTCCCTTCAGGGGACATTTTAAAAACTAAAATGTAAAAAAAATATGGTAAGTTGCAATAATTTCATCTTTAAATTGAGTGTATATTACTGTAAATGGAAAAAACAATACCGCTGTTTTTATGGTAAAAAAACCCCCAAAAAACTGAAATTTATTTTCGGAGGGGGGAGGGCATGACAAAAATTCTGACCCCTCAGGGGACATTTTAAAAACTAAAATGTAAAAAAAATATGGTGAGTTGCAATAATTTCACCTTAAAATTGAGTGTATATTACTGTAAATGGAAAAACAATACTGCTGTTTTTATGGTAAAAATTTTTAAAACAATAACTAAAATACATTTTCGGAGGGGGGAGGGCGTGACAAAAAATCTGTCCCCTCAGGGGACATTTTAAAAACTAAAATGTAAAAAAAATATGGTAAGTTGCAATAATTTCACCTTAAAATTGAGTGTATATTACTGTAAATGGAAAAACAATATATACGGTACTGCTGTTTTTATGGTTAAAAAAATAAAAAAAATTCGGAAGGGGAAGGGCATGACAAAAATTCTGTCCCCTCAGGGGACATTTTAAAAACTAAAATGTAAAAAAAAATATGGTAAGTTGCAATAATTTCACCTTAAAATTGAATGACTATTACTGTAAATGGAAAAACAGTACTGCTGTTTTTATGTTAAAAAACCCCAAAAAACTAAAATTAATTTTCGGAGGGGGGAGGGCGTGACAAAAATTCTGTCCCCTCAGGGGACATTTTAAAAACTAAAATTTAAAAAAATATATGGTAAATTGCAATAATTTCACCTTAAAATTGAGTGTATATTACTGTAAATGGAAAAACAGTACTGCTGTTTTTATGGTAAAAAAAAAAAATATATATATACTAAAATTAATTTTCGGAGGGGGGAGGGCGTGATAAAAATTATGTCCCCTAAGGGGACATTTTAAAAATTAAAATGTAAAAAAGATATGGTAAATTGCAATAATTTCACCTTAAAATTGAGTGTATGTTACTGTAAATGGAAAAACAATACTGCTGTTTTTATGGTAAAAAATAAATTAATTAATTTTCAGAGGGGGGAGGGCGTGACAAAAATTCTGTCCCCTCAGGGGACATTTTAAAAACTAAAATGTAAAAAAAATATGGTAAGTTGCAATAATTTCATCTTAAAATTGAGTGTAAGTTGATTGGCAACACTAAATTGGCCCTAGTGTGTGGATGTGAGTGTGAATGTTGTCTGTCTATCTGTGTTGGCCCTGCGATGAGGTGGCGACTTGTCCAGGGTGTACGACGCCTTCCGCCCGATTGTAGCTGAGATAGGCTCCAGCGCCCCCCGCGACCCCAAAGGGAATAAGCGGTAGGAAATGGATGGATGGATGGATGGAAAAAACAATACTGCTGTTTTTATGGTAAAAAAATAAAAAAATAAAAAATAAAAATAAAAATATTTTCGTAGCAGGGAGGGCGTGACAATAATTCTGTCCCCTCAAAGGACATTTTAAAAACTAAAATGTAAAAAAACAAGGTAAGTTGCAATAATTTCATCTTAAAATTGAGAGTATATTACTGTAAATGGAAAAACAGTACTGCTGTTTTTATGGTAAAAAAAAATAAATATATATATATATATATATACTAAAAGTAATTTTCAGAGGGGGGAGGGCGTGACAAAAATTCTGTCCCCTCAGGGGACATTTTAAAAACTAAAATGTAAAAAAAATATGGTAAGTTGCAATCATTTCACCTTAAAATTGAGTGTATATTACTGTAAATGGAAAAACAATATATACTGCTGTTTTTATGGTTAAAAAAATAAAAAAAATTCGGAGGGGGAAGGGCGTGACAAAAATTCTGTCCCTTCAGGGGACATTTTAAAAACTAAAATGTAAAAAAAATATGGTAAGTTGCAATAATTTCACCTTAAAATTGAGTGACTATTACTGTAAATGGAAAAACAGTACTGCTGTTTTTATGTTAAAAAAAACCCCAAAAAACTAAAATTAATTTTCGGAGGGGGGAGGGCATGACAAAAATTCTGTCCCCTCAGGGGACATTTTAAAAACTAAAATGTAAAAAAAATATGGTAAATTGCAATAATTTCATCTTTAAATTGAGTGTATATTACTGTAAATGAAAAAAAAAAATACTATTATTTTTATGGTAAAAAAACCCCAAAAAAACCAAAAATAAAATACATTTTCGGAGGGGGGAGGGCGTGACAAAAATTCTGTCCCCTCAGGGGACATTTTAAAAACTAAAATGTAAAAAAAATATGGCAAGTTGCAATAATTTCACCTTAAAATTGAGTGTATATTACTGTAAATTGAAAAACAGTACTGCTGTTTTTATGGTAAAAAAAAAAATATATATATATATATATATACTAAAAGTAATTTTCGGAGGGGGGAGGGCGTGACAAAAATTCTGTCCCCTCAAGGGACATTTTAAAAACTAAAATGTAAAAAAAAAATGGTAAGTTGCAGTCATTTCACCTTACAATTGAGTGTATAGTACTGTAAATGGAAAAACAGTACTGCTGTTTTTATGGTAAGAAAAAAAAAAGGGTAGCTCAGTTGCCAAAATTTTACTGTAAATTTAAATTTGTTCTTTTACTGTAAATAAAAAAAATTACAGTAAAATGTTGGCACCTGCGCTGTCCGTTTGTCTTTATCGTTGTTTTTTTAAATGAAAAATGACAGTTTATTACAGTAAAAAAAAAGTACTGTTTTTTTTTTTTAATTTAGAGAAAAATGCTGTAAAAACCACAGTAAATTTCACAATTTCACCATGAAATCTATTGCTACTTTTACATTGCACAATTTGATGGATAACTTTTTTTGAAATCCTTATTATTAATATTTATTTCTATTTTAAAAAAATGGTTTGAATGTTCGATAATGCATTTTTGCATAATTAGACAATACTTAAGTTAACATAATTTGCGATGACATGGAGTGCGTATTTTTTTTCTTCTCCCAAAATAGAAAGAAATAATACATTTAGTAAGAAAAGTTACAGTACTTTATTGATACATACTTTTTTTCCCAGGCTTTTTAAAGCCAAATAAAATGAAGTGGCGGGCCACATCTGGCCCCCGGGCATTGACTTTGACATCTGTGCCCTTAGACTGAATACCCTCTTCATCCTCATGCCACTGGTCTATTCTCATCATGCTAACAGTTGTTGTTGTTGCCAGAACTATTGCGCAACAATGGAAAGACAGCTTGTGGCCTAGCGGAGGAGTGTGTGTGTGTGTGTGTGTGTGTGTGTGTGTGTGTGTTGTTGTTCCATTCTAAAAGTAGAGAGACGTTGTCAGACGCACAAACACCAGCCGCAGTTTATAAAAAGACACAACAGTTGAGCGCTATTTCCAACGCTTTCACTTCTCTGTCAATCTCACACGTGCGCGTGCTAACACCCTAACCCCATCTGCCCCTCCCCCGACGGCACTCGCCTTAATGGCGCATCCACACACAAATGGTCGTTAATCGAGCACTTAACACCGGAACCCACTCGGCCCGCCCGCACGCCTTCCGCCCCAGAGGGACGCCATGCAGACCCCGGGCAGCCTTGACACTTTAGGAGTGGTACTACACGGGGCCCCCCGAGAGGCCCCCCCCCCCCCGAGGAGCCCCGAGGGACAGGCGGGAAGAGACAAAAGACCCCCCCGGACCATCGGGGACGTCCTTAAAGCCTGATTGAAGATGGAGAGCATAATGACGGCGGCCATGGTGGACGCCGTCGATGCCTGCTGATGTCCTCCTCCATTGTTTGTGTTTACCTGTCAGTGTGGAGTATGCTGCCACCCACCACACACACACACACACACACACACACACACACACACACACACACGCGCACACACACTTCTCGCTGATTCAGCAGGAGCGCATCTCTGTGTCGCCTTCTTATCATCTTGTTAAAAATTCAAGTGATTCTTTGTGTCTCATGCTAATGTGCTCCCTGTTGGAGAAATATGCAGATGACATCATGAATAGTGATGAACACACGCTCACACACACACACACGCACACACACACACTTTGTCAGGAAAAGGTAGCCACCAGGTTGTTTTCACACACTGCAATAGTGTCATTGACCAAAAAATTTTTTTTATAAAAAAAACAAAAAAAAAACTGTACCACGCCCATCAGGAAGTCCTCCTCTATTGATTGCAATGCTTGTGCCCACTTCAGTCCCCACGGGGAAGATTGGACCCCACGGAGTGAGTGACATCTCAGGTCCTGGACCCCACTAGGGTATAAAAACAAACACACACACAGGTCAAAGCATTGATTGAGGCTGACAAGGTGTGTGTGATGTGTTATTGACTATAATTGTGTCAGTAGTGTGTCTCTGTTGCGGATGGACAACACACACACACACACACACACACACACACACACACACACACACACACACACACACACACACACACACACACACACTTTGTCAGGAAAAGGTAGCCACCAGGTTGTTTTCACACACTGCAATTGAGTCATTGACCCCCCCCCCCAAAAAAAATAAATATATTTTTTTAAACTACCACAAGTCCATGACTTTGAGTCACTAGAGAAAAGTGCTATATAAATATAATTCACTTCACTTCCTGGACCCCACTAGGGCATTAAAACAAACTCACACACACACAGGTCAAAGCATTGATTGAGGCTGGTCAGGTGTGTGCGTGATGTCATTTTTATTGACTATAATTGTGTCAGACGTGTGTGTCTGCTGCGGATGGACCACACACACACACACACACACACACACACACACACACACACACACACACACACACTTTGTCAAGAAAAGGTCCCCACCAGGTTGTTTCCACACACTGCAATTGAGTCATTGACCGCCCCTCCAAAAAATAAATATATTTTTTTACACTACCACAAGTCCATGACTTTGAGTCACTAGAGAAAAGTGCTATATAAATATAATTCACTTCACTTCACTTCACACTTCACTTCCTGGACCCCACTAGGGCATTAAAACAAACTCACACACACACAGGTCAAAGCATTGATTGAGGCTGGTCAGGTGTGTGTGTGATGTCATTTTTATTGACTATAATTGTGTCAGTAGTGTGTGTCTGCTGCACATAGACAACACACACACACACACACACACACACACACACACACACACACACACACACACACACACACACACACTTTGTCAAGAAAAGGTCCCCACCAGGTTGTTTCCACACACTGCAATTGAGTCATTGACCCCCCCCCTCCAAAAAATAAAAATATATTTTTTTACACTACCACAAGTCCATGACTTTGAGTTACTAGAGAAAAGTGCTATATAAATATAATTCACTTCACTTCACTTCACACTTCACTTCCTGGACCCCACTAGGACATTAAAACAAACTCACACACACACAGGTCAAAGCATTGATTGAGGCTGGTCAGGTGTGTGTGTGATGTCATTTTTATTGACTATAATTGTGTCAGTAGTGTGTGTCTGCTGCACATAGACAACACACACACACACACACACACACACACACACACACACACACTCACACACACACACTTTGTCAAGAAAAGGTCCCTACCAGGTTGTTTCCACACACTGCAATTGAGTCATTGACCCCCCCCCCCCCCCCCCCCCCCCCCCCCCCCCCCAAAAAAAAATATTTTTTTAAACTACCGCAAGTCCATGACTTTGAGTCACTAGAGAAAAGTGCTATATAAATATAATTCACTTCACTTCACTTCACACTTCACTTCCTGGACCCCACTAGGGCATTAAAACAAACACACACACACACAGGTCAAAGCATTGATTGAGGCTGGTCAGGTGTGTGTGTGATGTCATTTTTATTGACTATAATTGTGTCAGTAGTGTGTGTCTGCTGCACATAGACAACACACACACACACACACACACACACACACACACACACACACACACACACACACACACACACACACTTTGTCAAGAAAAGGTCCCCACCAGGTTGTTTCCACACACTGCAATTGAGTCATTGACCCCCCCCCTCCAAAAAATAAAAATATTTTTTTTTACACTACCACAAGTCCATGACTTTGAGTTACTAGAGAAAAGTGCTATATAAATATAATTCACTTCACTTCACTTCACACTTCACTTCCTGGACCCCACTAGGACATTAAAACAAACTCACACACACACAGGTCAAAGCATTGATTGAGGCTGGTCAGGTGTGTGTGTGATGTCATTTTTATTCACTATAATTGTGTCAGTAGTGTGTCTCTGCTGCGGATGGACAACACACACACACACACAGGCACACGCACGCACACACACACACACATGTCTTGCCTACTTTGTGTGGACCCACGACAGGTCAGGAGGTTGTGAGGGCCCCCCTTTCCACTATAGCTAGAAGGATGAAAAATATATATCTAACACACACACACACACACACACACACACACACACACACACACACACACACACACACACACACACACACACACACAGACATCATACATGTCTTGCCTACTTTGTGTGGACCCACATTTGGTAGGTAGGTTGTGAGGGCCCCCCTTTCCACTATAGCTAGAATGATGAACACAATATATCAAGCACTAGATGGGAGTAGAGAGTTGCAACCTCACTTGAGAATGCAAAACACACAAAGTAAAAACAAATATTTCACTTTTGTAGTTGTGAGGACCGACCGCTGTTGCTAGGTAGATTTGACCATACACACGCATAGTAGTAAGTTATGCGAGTTGGCCATCTTTAAGGACAGCAAACACACACACACACACACACACACACACACACACACACACACACACACACACACACACACACACACACACACACACACACACACACACTCACACACACACACACACTTTGTCAAGAAAAGGTCCCCACCAGGTTGTTTCCACACACTGCAATTGAGTCATTGACCCCCCCCCCCCAAAAAAATAAATATATTTTTTTAAACTACCACAAGTCCATGACTTTGAGTCACTAGAGAAAAGTGCTATATAAATATAATTCACTTCACTTCACACTTCACTTCCTGGACCCCACTAGGGCATTAAAACAAACACACACACACACACACAGGTCAAAGCATTGATTGAGGCTGGTCAGGTGTGTGTGTGATGTCATTTTTATTGACTATAATTGTGTCAGTAGTGTGTGTCTGCTGCACATAGACAACACACACACACACACACACACACACACACACACACACACACACTCACACACACACACTTTGTCAAGAAAAGGTCCCTACCAGGTTGTTTCCACACACTGCAATTGAGTCATTGACCCCCCCCCCCCCCCAAAAAATAAAAATATTTTTTTAAACTACCGCAAGTCCATGACTTTGAGTCACTAGAGAAAATTGCTATATAAATATAATTCACTTCACTTCACTTCACACTTCACTTCCTGGACCCCACTAGGGCATCAAAACAAACTCACACACACACAGGTCAAAGCATTGTTTGAGGCTGGTCAGGTGTGTGTGTGATGTCATTTTTATTGACTATAATTGTGTCAGTCGTGTGTCTCTGCCGCAGATGGACAACACACACACACACACACACACACACACACACACACACACACACACTTTGTCAGGAAAAGGTAGCCACCAGGTTGTTTTCACACACTGCAATAGTGTCATTGACCAAAAAGTTTTTTTTATAAAAAACCCCCCAAAAAACTGTACCACGCCCATCAGGAAGTCCTCCTCTATTGATTGTAATGCTTGTGCCCACTTCAGTCCCCACGGGGAAGATTGGACCCCACGGAGTGAGTGACATCTCAGGTCCTGGACCCCACTAGGGTATAAAAACAAACACACACACAGGTCAAAGCATTGATTGAGGCTGGTCAGGTGTGTGTGTGTGATGTCATTTTTATTGACTATAATTGTGTCAGTAGTGTGTCTCTGCTGCGGATGGACAAAACACACACACACACACACACACACACACACACACACACACACACACACACACACACACACACACACACACACACACACACACACACACACACACTTTGTCAAGAAAAGGTCCCCACCAGGTTGTTTCCACACACTGCAATTGAGTCATTGCCCCCCCCCCCCCCCCCCCACAAGTCCATGACTTTGAGTCACTAGAGAAAAGTGCTATATAAATATAATTCACTTCACACTTCACTTCCTGGACCCCACTAGGGCATTAAAACAAACTCACACACACACAGGTCAAAGCATTGATTGAGGCTGGTCAGGTGTGTGTGTGATGTCATTTTTATTCACTATAATTGTGTCAGACGTGTGTGTCTGCTGCGGATGGACAACACACACACACACACACACACACACACACACACACACACACACACACACACACACACACACACACACACACACATGTCTTGCCTACTTTGTGTGGACCCACGACTGGTCAGTAGGTTGTGAGGGCCCCCCTTTCCACTATAGCTAGAAGGAAGGATGAAAAATATATATCTAACACACACACACACACGCACACACACACACACACACACACACACTCACACACACACACACACACACACACACACACACACACACACACACACACACACACACACACGTCTTGCCTACTTTGTGTGGACCCACGTTTGGTCAGTAGGTTGTGAGGGCCCCCCTTTCCACTATAGCTAGAAGAATGAAAAATATATATCTACCACACACACACACACACACACACACACACACACACACACACATGTCTTGCCTACTTTGTGTGGACCCACGATTGGTCAGTAGGTTGTGAGGGGGCCCCCCTTTCCACTATAGCTAGAAGAATGAAAAATATATATCTAACACACACACACACACACACACACACACACACACACACACACACACACACACACACACACACACACGTCTTGCCTACTTTGTGTGGACCCACGTTTGGTCAGTAGGTTGTGAGGGCCCCCCTTTCCACTATAGCTAGAAGAATGAAAAATATATATCTACCACACACACACACACACACACACACACACACACACACACACACACACACACACACACACACACACACACACACACATGTCTTGCCTACTTTGTGTGGACCCACGATTGGTCAGTAGGTTGTGAGGGGGCCCCCCTTTCCACTATAGCTAGAAGAATGAAAAATATATATCTAACACACACACACACACACACACACACACGCACACACACACACACACACACACACACACACACACACACACACATGTCTTGCCTACTTTGTGTGGACCCACGACTGGTCAGGAGGTTGTGAGGGCCCCCCTTTCCACTATAGCTAGAAGGATGAAAAATATATATCTAACACACACACACACACACACACACACACACACACACACACACACACACACACACACAGCATACATGTCTTGTCTACTTTGTGTGGACCCACATTTGGTCAGTAGGTTGTGAGGGCCCCCCTTTCCACTATAGCTAGAATGATGAACACAATATATCTAGCACTAGATGGGAGTAAAGAGTTGCAACCTCACTTCAGAATGCAAAACACACAAAGTAAAAAAAAAAATTTCACTTTTGTAGTTGTGAGGACCGACCGCTGTTGCTAGGTAGATTTGACCATACACACGCCTAGTAGTAAGTTATGCGAGTTGGCCATTTTTAAGGACACACGTACACACACACACACACACACACACACACACACACACACACACACACACACACACACACACACACACACACACACACACACACACACACACTCAAACACACACACGCACACACAGCTGCAGTGTAGGCCGTTTCCTGTGTACAGTTGTAAGTGTGTGCACATTAGTGTTCCATCAGTACAGGCATTTCCTGTGCGGCCTTGACATCGCCCCCCCCAAACCCCCCCACTGCACATTCTCATGCTCCGTGCACGCCAGCCGTGCACACGCCTTCACGCGCCATACGTCCACGTTTATTCACATGGTGGCAATGTGACAGTACGCCGCATACGCCCCACTGAGAGGAGACATCTGAGTGCATGGCTGTTTTTTGGGAGTCGAACAATTTGATCCGATTCGAAACAGATTTTCCAAAAATTAGGAATCGATTTAGAATCGGAATGAATAGGAATCGCGATTCTGTCAGTACCCGGATGTTGCGCTCAAAAACATATCAGTGTGTGAATCTTTGGACACTTAACGATTCGATCTGATTCAGATTCCTGGGCTGACGATTCGACTCTGAATCAATTCTCGATTCGTCACGAATCTCGATTCAAATCGATTCTTTTATATGGTGTGATAATTATAATGAAATGTTTTCTAAACAGGTTAGAAAAGCTCTCTGGGTGCATAATAATGTGAATAACACATTGCAAGAATCGGTTGGAATCGAGAATCGCGTTGAAATGCGAATCGATTCTAAATGGAATCGCCACCAAAAAAAGGGTTTTAATAAGAATCAGTTTAAAAAAAAATACTTTTTCCGGCCATTTTCTTAGAACCAGGGTGAGCTTTTTTAACCTGTAACCTGTTTTGAAAATGTTTATTGTGTGAATGCTCCAAAGCATTTACCTAAATTCCAGGCATTTATCAAATAAAAACTGTTACTAATTCAACATTTCTTGACGGATTTAAACAAATCCAACACCAATCAAATCAGCTCATTCAGGAAATTCATGCTCCTAATAATTTTTAAAAAAAAATCCAGTTTTTCCCCAAATTCCTAAATTTCCAGGAAGTTCCCGGACATTTTTCCAAGTTGCACAATTCCCACATTTTTCAACCTATTCAAACCATTCCAACATCAACAAATTCCACTCACCCTGGACATTCAAACTAACCCTTTCCCAAGTTCCAAACCAAATTCCGGTTTCCTGGAAAATCAATTCCATTAGCATTTCAGTTTAGCGTCTGCTTTTCAACATTCAAACTATTCTTACATTCATACCACATTCTGTCAGCATCTCAGTTCAACTTCAGCATTGGAGCTTTCACACGCAATTCCTTCATATATATCATATCCAGATAAAAAAAATCGGTTGGAATGGCTCTTAAGGCTCTGGATGCTGTGGGGCTGTCTTGGTTGACAAGACTCTGCAGCATCGCGTGGACATCGGGGGCGGTTCCTCTGGATTGGCAGACCGGGGTGGTGGTTCCTTTCTTTAAGAAGGGGAACCAAAGGGTATGTTCTAACTATCGTGGGATCACACTCTTCAGCTTTCCCGGTAAGGTCTATTCAGGTGTACTGGAGAGGAGGCTACGCCGGATAGTCAAACCTCGGATTCAGGAGGAACAGTGTGGTTTTCGTCCTGGTCGTGGAACTGTGGACCAGCTCTATACTCTGGGCAGGGTCCTTGAGGGTGCATGGGAGTTTGCCCAACCAGTCTACATGTGTTTTGTGGACTTGGAGAAGGCATTCGACCGTGTCCCTCGGGAAGTCCTATGGGGAGTGCTCAGAGAGTATGGGGTATCGGACTGTCTGATTGTGGCGGTCCGCTCCCTGTATGATCAGTGTCAGAGCTTGGTCCGCATTGCCGGCAGTAAGCCGGACACGTTTCCAGTGAGGGTTGGACTCCGCCAAGGCTGCCCTTTGTCACCGATTCTGTTCATAACTTTTATGGACAGAATTTCTAGGCGCAGTCAAGGCGTTGAGGGGATCTGGTTTGATGGCTGCAGGATTAGGTCTCTGCTTTTTGCAGATGATGTGGTCTTGATGGCTTCATCTGGCCAGGATCTTCAGCTCTCACTGGATCGGTTCGCAGCAAAGTGTGAAGCGACTGGGGTGAGAATCAGCAACTCCAAGTCCGAGTCCATGGTTCTCGCCCGGAAAAGGGTGGAGACCCTGCCCCAAGTGGAGGAGTTCAAGTACCTCGGAGTCTTGTTCACGAGTGAGGGAAGAGTGGATGGTGAGATCGACAGGCGGATCGGGGCGGCGTCTTCAGTAATGCGGACGCTGTATCGATCCGTTGTGGTGAAGAAGGAGCTGAACCGGAAGGCAAAGCTCTTAATTTACCGATCGATCTACGTTCTCATCCTTTTTTAGACCAGTTGATCGGCCGTTTCTTTTCCTTTCTCCTTTGCTCCCCCCTATCCCTTGTGGAGGGGGAGACACACAGGTCCGGTGGCCATGGATGAAGTGCTGGCTATCCAGAGTCGGGACCTGGGGTGGACCGCTAGCCTGTGCATCGGTTGGGGACATCTCTGCGCTGCTGACCCGTCTCCCCTTGGGATGGTCTCCTGCTAGCCCCACAATGGACTGGACTCTCACTATTATGTTAGATCCACTATGGACTGGACTCTCACAATATTATGTCAGACCCACTCGATATCCATTGCATTCGGTCTCTCCAAGGTTTCTCATAGTCATTCACATCGACGTCCCACTGGGGTGAGTTTTTCCTTGACCTTATGTGGGCTCTGTACCGAGGATGTCGTTGTGGCTTGTGCAGCCCTTTGAGACACTTGTGATTTAGGGCTATATAAATAAACATTGATTGATTGATTGATTGACCTATGGTCATGAGCTTTGGGTTATGACCAAAAGGACAAGATCACGGGTACAAGCGGCCGAAATGAGTTTCCTCCGCCGGGCGGCGGGGCTCTCCCTTAGAGATAGGGTGAGAAGCTCTGCCATCTGGGAGGAGTTCAAAGTAAAGCCGCTGCTCCTCCACATCGAGAGGAGTCAGATGAGGTGGTTCGGGCATCTGGTCAGGATGCCACCCGAACGCCTCGAACGTGCCTGTTTAGGGCACGTCCAACTGTTAGGAGGCCACGGGGAAGACCCAGGACACGTTGGGAAGACTATGTCTCCAGGCTGGCCTGGGAACACCTCCGGATCCCCTGGGAAGAGCTGGACGAAGTGGCTGGGGAGAGGGAAGTCTGGGCTTCTCTGCTTAGGCTGCAGCCCCCGCCACCTGACCTCGGATAATTGAAAGAAGATGGATGGATGGATGGATGGAGGTGAAATGGTGAATCGTGTTGAATTGAGAACCTATTGTGAATCGAATCGCCACCACAGGAATCGGAATCGAATCCCCTTTATTTAATCTATCCATCCATTTTCTACTGCTTGTCCCTTAAGGGGTCATACTTAATATATGTGGATATTACATGGACTGTATATTTGAGTGTTTATATCATACTAAGTAGAGTTTGTGTTTCACAAGCCTGTGCAGTGTCCATCATCACTTGCACACACACACACACACACACACACACACACACACACACACACACACACACACACACACACATAAACACACACACACACATACACACGCACACTCGCAGAACTCCTCAAACTGACCCCACTTGACCTCCCTCGCTCCTGTCGGCATGTTGACTGCAGGCAGTGTAAACTTTCGCCACCATCGTTACACAACTGCAACTTTACGAGCTGATTACTGCCTGACACACACACACACACACACACACACACGCACACAAGTGGGGGGGTGGCGTCATCAGTCCCACCATGGAGGTAAGTGAACAGAAGCTATATGTGGCTGCAATTAGAGTCCCAGGTGTAGGCCAGCAGCTGTGTCACATGACCACTTAGCCCAGGGGTCGGCAACCCAAAATGTTGAAAGAGCCTTATTGGACCAAAAATACGAAAACAAATCTGTCTGGAGCCGCAAAAAATTAAAAGCCATATTACATACAGATAGTGTGTCATGAGATATAAATTGAATTAAAGCTGCAAGCAGCATTGGTCGGGCCCGCGTATTTGGCAGGTGCTAGTCCTAAATGTCCCAATACTTTTGTCAAGTTTTAGTCCCAAGTGTCCCAAAACTTTTGTCCAGTGTAAGTGTCCCAATACTTTTGTCTACTTTTAGTCCGAATTGTCCCAAAACTTTTGTTTAGTGTACCTACCTTGTCTGCATAGTGTGGGCACGCTGGTGCTGCCTGCTTTTAAGCAGCCATCTTAAAAAAAACAGCAGCATCAGCGCAGAGGTTCTTTGAAGGGTCATAAAATCAAAACCGGAGCAGGTATCAAAACTCTTTCGTCAACTTTTAATCAGAAGGGTTCAATCTCTCCCCTGTGTGAGTTTGAAGCCGAAACAACAAACGCGCTCAGAGGAGATAATGTTTGAAGAAAGGTGCCTGGTTTTTACAAAAATGTTGTGGTGAAGGGGGAATAGCAAACTTCCTGTAGATTTTTGCTGGGGGTTGTCAATTTATGAAATGTAGGTCTAAGTAAGACCTACATAGAGGTTTTTGTTTCATGTCTGTCCGACCTTCCCAGTGGGAGGTACAGGCAGTTTTGTCATTTTGTTCTTCCGAGGAGCAGGTTTTTTTGCGTTTTATTAAAAAATTGCAGTAGAGTGCAATTTTGAGGTTTGGGGTTAGGTTTTTTTTTTTAGATCGCAATGTTTGCCAGTCCTGATGTGTGCGTTCAGTTTGGTGAGTTTTGAAGCATGTTAAGGGGGTGAAATTACAGCTCAAAGAGGCAAAAGTTATTGTTTTTACTAAAATTTAGTGTTGAAGGGGGAATAGCAAAATCGCAATGTTTGCCAGTCCTGATGTGTGCGTTCAGTTTGGTGAGTTTTGAAGCATGTTAAGGGAGTCAAATTACAGCTCAAAGAGGCAAAAGTTACTGTTTTTACTAACATTTTGTGTTGAAGGGGGAATAGCAAACTTCCTGTAGATTTTTGGCCGAGGAAATAAATTAATTAAATTTAAGTCTAAGTGAGACCTACATAGAGGTTTTTGTTTCATGTCTCTACAACATTCGTACTGGGAGTTAGAGAAAGTTTTCTTTGTAGGGGGCGCTAGAGCGCAATTTTGAGTTTTGGGGTTTGGTTTTTTTTACCAAAGAGTTTTGTTCGAGTTTATTTATGTGTGCGTCAAATTTGGTGAGTTTTGAAGCATGTTAAGAGGGTCAAAGTACCGCGCAAAGCTGCGGAATAAGAAAGAATAATAATAAAACCTTACAAATTCAATAGGTCCTTATGTCCCATTGCATAAGGACTCCCAAAGGGAGTCCTTATGCAATGGGCCATGCGGGCCCTAATTAATATGACTTAAAGGAAACTAAATGAGCTCAAATATAGCTACAAATGAGGCATAATGATGCAATATGTACATATAGCTAGCCTAAATAGCATGTTAGCATCGATTAGCTCGCAGTCATGCAGTGACCAAATATGTCTGATTAGCACTCCACACAAGTCAATAACATCAACAAAACTCACCTTTGTGGATTCACGCACAACCTTAAAAGTTTGGTGGACAAAATGAGACAGAAAAAGAAGTGGCATAAAACACGTCCGAGAAAGTCGCAGAAAGTTATACATGTAAACAAACTAAGGTGAGTTCAAGGACTGCCAAAATTAGTAGGACAAAACGGCGCTCGCCAAATACTCGAATCAGTGAAGCATGTTTAATATAAACAGTGTGCTTTATAACAATTAGGGAGGTTTGTGTCATGTTTGTCCTCCTACAGAAACCTTAATAAAACAAATTTTTTTTTTTCCCCCTCAACTTTTTCCATTTTTCATACATTTTTGAAAAAGCTCCAGAGAGCCACTAGGGTGGCGCTAAAGAGCCGCATCTAGAGCCGCGGGTTGCCGACCCCTGACTTAGCCGCTACGCCGCGCGGAAACTATTTCCAGCAGAAAACATGCTGGTGTGTCGACACATTTGAAGCGACGCACCACCACGACAACGTCAATCATGCTAGCGTTGTTAGCATTTTTAGCATTATTAGCATCATTGGTATGGTATTGTTAACATCATTCAGCGTCATTGTGGTGCGTTCAATTCCTGCTGGGAAGTGGTCATTTCCGAGTTCCTCGTCGGAATTTCACCTGGAACGTCCCTGGATGTCGGATTTTTTACTCGGAAAAGTCGGAGATTCTCACCATTCCTGAGTTAGCTTGAAAGATAGCTGCTCTGAACGTAAACAATAATAGAAGCTTCTGGAGTATCCGTTATTGGCATTTCTTGATAGTTTTTGTTTCAGTAAATCAGCCACAGACGATGTAATGTTGGACGTTTGTATATGGTAACGTTACTGTGGTGTAAACAACATTAATTTCACCTGGTATACACGCTGTGCGATGCTAGCAACTCGGCGGTGACGTCATTCCCAGCCTCCGACTTCCAACTTCCCAGGTAAATGGAACGCACCATTCGTATTGTTAGCGTCGTCATTTCAACATTATTGGCAATGTTATTATAATTCTTAGCAAGTACAGCAATATAGCATCATTATCATTGTTAGCATCATGTATAGCATTATAGCATCATTAGCATGTATAGCATCATTATTGGCGTGTATAGCACCATTATTAGCATGTATAGCATCATTATTGGCGTGTATAGCATCATTATTAGCATATATGGCATTGTTATGAGCGTATATTGCATCATTAGCATTGTTAGCATCATGTATAGCATTATAGCATCATTAGCATGTATAGCATCATTATTGGCGTGTATAGCATCATTATTAGCATGTATAGCATCATTATTGGCGTGTATAGCATCATTATTAGCATATATGGCATTGTTATGAGCGTATATTGCATCATTAACATTGTTCGCATCATGTATAGCATTATAGCATCATTAGCATGTATAGTATCATTATTGGCGTATAGAGCATCATTATTGGCGTATATAGCATCATTATTAGCTTATATAGCATTGTTACGAGCGTATATTGCATCATTATCATTGTTTGCATCATGTATAGCATTATAGCATCATTAGCATGTATAGCATCATTATTGGCGTGTATAGCATCATTATTAGCATGTATAGCATCATTATTGACGTGCATAGCATCATTAATAGCATATATAGCATTGTTATGAGGGTATATTGCATCATTAGCATTGTTAGCATCATGTATAGCATTATAGCATCATTAGCATGTATAGCATCATTATTGGCGTGTATAGCATCATTAATAGCATATATAGCATTGTTATGAGCGTATATTGCATCATTAGCATTGTTAGCATCATGTATTAGCATGTATAGCATCATTATTGACGTGCATAGCATCATTAATAGCATATATAGCATTGTTATGAGGGTATATTGCATCATTAGCATTGTTAGCATCATGTATAGCATTATAGCATCATTAGTATGTATAGCATCATTATTAGCGTGTATTACATCATTAGCATTGTTAGCATCATGTATAGCATTATAGCATCATTAGCATGTATAGCATCATTATTGGCGTGTATAGCATCATTATTAGTATGTATAACATCATCATTAGCGTGTATAGCATAATTATTAGCGTATATAGCATTGTTATGAGCGTATATTGCATCATTAACATTGTTCGCATCATGTATAGCATTATAGCATCATTAGCATGTATAGTATCATTATTGGCGTATATAGCATCATTATTAGCATGTATAGCATCATTATTGGCGTGTATAGCATCATTATTAGCTTATATAGCATTGTTATGAGCGTATATTGCATCATTATCTTTGTTAGCATCATGTATAGCATTATAGCATCATTAGCATGTATAGCATCATTATTGGCGTGTATAGCATCATTATTAGCATGTATAGCATCATTATTGGCGTGTATGGCATCATTATTAGCATATATGGCATTGTTATGAGCGTATATTGCATCATTAACATTGTTCGCATCATGTATAGCATTATAGCATCATTAGCATGTATAGCATCATTATTGGCGTGTACAGCATCATTATTGGCGTATATAGCATCATTATTGGCGTGTATAGCATCATTATTAGCATATATGGCATTGTTATGAGCGTATATTGCATCATTACATTGTTCGCATCATGTATAGCATTATAGCATCATTAGCATGTATAGTATCATTATTGGCGTGTACAGCATCATTATTAGCATGTATAGCATCATTATTGGCGTGTATAGCATCATTATTAGCATATATGGCATTGTTATGAGCGTATATTGCATCATTAACATTGTTCGCATCATGTATAGCATTATAGCATCATTAGCATGTATAGTATCATTATTGGCGTATATAGCATCATTATTAGCTTATATAGCATTGTTATGAGCGTATATTGCATCATTAACATTGTTAGCATCATGTATAGCATTATAGCATCATTAGCATGTATAGCATCATTATTGGCGTATATAGCATCATTATTGGCGTGTATAGCATCATTATTAGCATATATAGCATTGTTATGAGAGTATATTGCATCATTATCATTGTTAGCATCATGTATAGCATTATAGCATCATTAGTATGTATAGCATCATTATTAGCGTGTTATGCATCATTAGCATTGTTAGCATCATGTATAGCATCATTAGCATGTATAGCATCATTATTGGCGTGTATAGCATCATTATTAGCATGTATAGCATCACTATTGACGTGTATAGCATCATTATTAGCATATATAGCATTGTTATGAGCGTATATTGCATCATTATCATTGTTAGCATCATGTATAGCATTATAGCATCATTAGCATGTATAGCATCATTATTGGCGTGTATAGCATCATTATTAGCATGTATAGCATCATTATTGGTGTGTATAGCATCATTATTAGCATGTATAGCATCATTATTGGCGTGTATAGCATCATTATTAGCATATATAGCATTGTTATGAGCGTATATTGCATCATTAGCATCATGTATAGCATTATAGCATCATTAGCATGTATAGTATCATTATTGGCGTATAGAGCATCATTATTGGCGTATATAGCATCATTATTAGCTTATATAGCATTGTTATGAGCGTATATTGCATCATTATCATTGTTTGCATCATGTATAGCATTATAGCATCATTAGCATGTATAGCATCATTATTGGCGTGTATAGCATCATTATTAGCATGTATAGCATCACTATTGACGTGTATAGCATCATTATTAGCATATATAGCATTGTTATGAGCGTATATTGCATCATTATCATTGTTAGCATCATGTATAGCATTATAGCATCATTAGCATGTATAGCATCATTATTGGCGTGTATAGCATCATTATTAGCATGTATAGCATCACTATTGACATGTATAGCATCATTATTAGCATATATAGCATTGTTATGAGCGTATATTGCATCACTAGCATTGTTAGCATCATGTATAGCATTATAGCATCATTAGCATGTATAGTATCATTATTGGCGTATATAGCATCATTATTAGCTTATATAGCATTGTTATGAGCGTATATTGCATCATTATCATTGTTTGCATCATGTATAGCATTATAGCATCATTAGCATGTATAGCATCATTATTGGCGTGTATAGCATCATTATTAGCATGTATAGCATCATTATTGGTGTGTATAGCATCATTATTAGCATGTATAGCATCATTATTGGCGTGTATAGCATCATTATTAGCATATATAGCATTGTTATGAGCGTATATTGCATCATTAGCATCATGTATAGCATTATAGCATCATTAGCATGTATAGTATCATTATTGGCGTATAGAGCATCATTATTGGCGTATATAGCATCATTATTAGCTTATATAGCATTGTTATGAGCGTATATTGCATCATTATCATTGTTTGCATCATGTATAGCATTATAGCATCATTAGCATGTATAGCATCATTATTGGCGTGTATAGCATCATTATTAGCATGTATAGCATCATTATTGGTGTGTATAGCATCATTATTAGCATGTATAGCATCATTATTGGCGTGTATAGCATCATTATTAGCATATATAGCATTGTTATGAGCGTATATTGCATCATTAGCATCATGTATAGCATTATAGCATCATTAGCATGTATAGCATCATTATTGGCGTATAGAGCATCATTATTGGCGTATATAGCATCATTATTAGCTTATATAGCATTGTTACGAGCGTATATTGCATCATTATCATTGTTTGCATCATGTATAGCATTATAGCATCATTAGCATGTATAGCATCATTATTGGCGTGTATAGCATCATTATTAGCATGTATAGCATCATTATTGGCGTGTATGGCATCATTATTAGCATATATGGCATTGTTATGAGCGTATATTGCATCATTAACATTGTTCGCATCATGTATAGCATTATAGCATCATTAGCATGTATAGCATCATTATTGGCGTATATAGCATCATTATTAGCTTATATAGCATTGTTACGAGCGTATATTGCATCATTATCATTGTTTGCATCATGTATAGCATTATAGCATCATTAGCATGTATAGCATCATTATTAGCGTGTATAGCATCATTATTAGCATATATAGCATCGTTAGTATCATGAGCCTATATTGCATCGTTAGCATTGTTAGCATCATTATTAGCATGCGTAGCATTGTTAGTATCATGTTCATGTATTGCGTCATTAGCATTGTTAGCATCATTATTAGCATGTATAGCATGATTAGCATGTATAACATCATTATCGTTGGTAGGTAGGGGTGTCATAAAAATCAATAACCAGATTAGTCACATGACCTGATGACTCGTCTCGCCAACATGTCACATGACCTGACGACCCTGTCTCGCCAACATGTCACATGACCTGACGACCCTGTCTCGCCAACATGTCACATGACCTGACGACCCTGTCTCGCCAACATGTCACATGACCTGACGACCCTGTCTCGCCAACATGTCACATGACCTGACGACCCTGTCTCGTCAACATGTCACATGACCTGACGACCCTGTCTCGCCAACATGTCACATGACCTGACGACCCTGTCTCGCCAACATGTCACATGACCTGACGACCCTGTCTCGCCGACATGTCACATGACCTGACGACCCTGTCTCGCCGACATGTCACATGACCTGACGACCCTGTCTCGCCGACATGTCACATGACCTGATGACTCGTCTCGCCGACATGTCACATGACCTGACGACCCTGTCTCGCCGACATGTCACATGACCTGACGACCCTGTCTCGCCGACATGTCACATGACCTGACGACCCTGTCTCGCCGACATGTCACATGACCTGACGACCCTGTCTCGCCTACATGTCACATGACCTGACGACCCTGTCTCGCCAACATGTCACATGACCTGACGACCCTGTCTCGCCAACATGTCACATGACCTGACGACCCTGTCTCGCCAACATGTCACATGACCTGACGACCCTGTCTCGCCAACATGTCACATGACCTGACGACCCTGTCTCGCCAACATGTCACATGACCTGACGACCCTGTCTCGCCAACATGTCACATGACCTGACGACCCTGTCTCGCCAACTTGTCACATGACCTGACGACCCTGTCTCGCCAACATGTCACATGACCTGACGACCCTGTCTCGCCAACATGTCACATGACCTGACGACCCTGTCTCGCCAACATGTCACATGACCTGACGACCCTGTCTCGCCAACATGTCACATGACCTGACGACCCTGTCTCGCCAACATGTCACATGACCCGACGACCCTGTCTCGCCAACTTGTCACATGACCCGACGACCCTGTCTCGCCAACATGTCACATGACCCGACGACCCTGTCTCGCCAACATGTCACATGACCTGACGACCCTGTCTCGCCAACATGTCACATGACCTGACGACCCTGTCTCGCCAACATGTCACATGACCTGACGACCCTGTCTCGCCAACATGTCACATGACCTGACGACCCTGTCTCGCCAACATGTCACATGACCTGACGACCCTGTCTCGCCAACATGTCACATGACCTGACGACCCTGTCTCGCCAACATGTCACATGACCTGACGACCCTGTCTCGCCAACTTGTCACATGACCTGACGACCCTGTCTCGCCGACATGTCACATGACCCGACGACCCTGTCTCGCCGACATGTCACATGACCTGACGACCCTGTCTCGCCAACATGTCACATGACCTGACGACCCTGTCTCGCCAACATGTCACATGACCTGACGACCCTGTCTCGCCGACATGTCACATGACCTGACGACCCTGTCTCGCCGACATGTCACATGACCTGATGACTCGTCTCGCCGACATGTCACATGACCTGACGACCCTGTCTCGCCGACATGTCACATGACCTGACGACCCTGTCTCGCCGACATGTCACATGACCTGACGACCCTGTCTCGCCGACATGTCACATGACCTGACGACCCTGTCTCGCCTACATGTCACATGACCTGACGACCCTGTCTCGCCAACATGTCACATGACCTGACGACCCTGTCTCGCCAACATGTCACATGACCTGACGACCCTGTCTCGCCAACATGTCACATGACCTGACGACCCTGTCTCGCCAACATGTCACATGACCTGACGACCCTGTCTCGCCAACATGTCACATGACCTGACGACCCTGTCTCGCCAACATGTCACATGACCTGACGACCCTGTCTCGCCAACTTGTCACATGACCTGACGACCCTGTCTCGCCAACATGTCACATGACCTGACGACCCTGTCTCGCCAACATGTCACATGACCTGACGACCCTGTCTCGCCAACATGTCACATGACCTGACGACCCTGTCTCGCCAACATGTCACATGACCTGACGACCCTGTCTCGCCAACATGTCACATGACCCGACGACCCTGTCTCGCCAACTTGTCACATGACCCGACGACCCTGTCTCGCCAACATGTCACATGACCCGACGACCCTGTCTCGCCAACATGTCACATGACCCGACGACCCTGTCTCGCCAACATGTCACATGACCTGACGACCCTGTCTCGCCAACATGTCACATGACCTGACGACCCTGTCTCGCCAACATGTCACATGACCTGACGACCCTGTCTCGCCAACATGTCACATGACCTGACGACCCTGTCTCGCCAACATGTCACATGACCTGACGACCCTGTCTCGCCAACATGTCACATGACCTGACGACCCTGTCTCGCCAACTTGTCACATGACCTGACGACCCTGTCTCGCCGACATGTCACATGACCCGACGACCCTGTCTCGCCGACATGTCACATGACCTGACGACCCTGTCTCGCCAACATGTCACATGACCTGACGACCCTGTCTCGCCAACATGTCACATGACCTGACGACCCTGTCTCGCCGACATGTAACATGACCTGACGACCCTGTCTCGCCGACATGTAACATGACCTGACGACCCTGTCTCGCCGACATGTCACATGACCTGACGACCCTGTCTCGCCGACATGTCACATGACCTGACGACCCTGTCTCGCCGACATGTCACATGACCCGACGACCCTGTCTCGCCGACATGTCACATGACCTGACGACCCTGTCTCGCCAACATGTCACATGACCTGACGACCCTGTCTCGCCAACATGTCACATGACCTGACGACCCTGTCTCGCCAACATGTCACATGACCTGACGACCCTGTCTCGCCAACATGTCACATGACCTGACGACCCTGTCTCGCCAACATGTAACATGCTAACATGTCACATGCTAACATGTCACATGACCTGACGACCCTGTCTCGCCAACATGTCACATGACCTGACGACCCTGTCTCGCCAACATGTCACATGACCTGACGACCCTGTCTCGCCAACATGTAACATGCTAACATGTCACATGCTAACATGTCACATGACCTGACGACCCTGTCTCGCCAACATGTCACATGACCTGACGACCCTGTCTCGCCAACATGTCACATGACCTGACGACCCTGTCTCGCCAACATGTAACATGACCTGACGACCCTGTCTCGCCAACATGTCACATGACCTGACGACCCTGTCTCGCCAACATGTCACATGACCTGACGACCCTGTCTCGCCAACATGTAACATGCTAACATGTCACATGCTAACATGTCACATGACCTGACGACCCTGTCTCGCCAACATGTCACATGACCTGACGACCCTGTCTCGCCAACATGTCACATGACCTGACGACCCTGTCTCGCCAACATGTCACATGACCTGACGACCCTGTCTCGCCAACATGTAACATG
>NC_084556.2:50622500-50630000 GCF_033978685.3 Nerophis lumbriciformis
ATTATTTATTGACTGTATCTAAAAAAGATACACATTTTTTTTTTTTTAAATGAAGATATGAAATAATCCTAAATGAAATACAATGACTTGCTTTATATTATTGTATATACTAGGGCAGGGGTCACCAACGCGGTGCCCGCGGGCACCAGGTAGCCCGTAAGGACCAGATCAGTTGCCCGCTTGCCTGTTCTAAAATTAGCTCAAATAGCAGCACTTACCAGTGAGCTGCCTCTATTTTTTAAATTTTATTTATTTACTGGCTCGACATTTTTAATTCTAAAAGAGACAAAACTCAAATAGAATTTGAAAATCCAAGAAAATATTTTAAAGACTTGGTCTTCACTTGGAATAAGCGGTAGAAAATGGATGGATGGATGGGTCTTCACTTGTTTAAATAAATTCATTTATTTTTTACTTTGCTTCTTATTACTTTTAGAAATACAATTTTAGAGAAAAAATACAACCTTAAAAATGATTTTAGGATTTTTAAACAAATATACCTTTTTACCTTTTAAATGTCTTCCTCTTCTTTCCTGACAATTTAAATCAATGTTCAAGTACATTTTTTATTTATTTTTAATGTAAAGAATAATAAATATTTTAGCTTCTGTTTTTTCGACGAAGAATATTTGTGAAATATTTCTTCAAACTTGCTATGATTAAAATTCAAAAAAATTATTCTGGCAAATCTAGAAAATCTGTAGAATCAAATTTAAATCTTATTTCAAAGTATTTTGAATTTCTTTTAAAATTTTTGTTCAGGAAAATCTAGAAGAAATACTGATTTGTCTTTGTTAGAAATATAGCTTGGTCCAATTTGTTATATATTCTAACAAAGTGCAGATTGGATTTTAACCAATTTAAAACATGTCATCAAAATTCTAAAATGTATCTTAATCAGGAAAAATTACTAATGATGTTCCATAAATTCTTTTTTAATTTTTTCAAAAAGATTCAAATTAGCTAGTTTTTCTCTTCTTTTTGTCGGTTGAATTTTGAATTTTAAAGAGTCGAAATTGAAGATAAACTGTTTCAAAATTTTATTTTAATTTTTTTCGTGTGTTCTCCTCTTTTAAACCGTTCAATTAAGTGTTTTTTTTTTTTTTATCATTTATTCTCTACAAAAAACCTTCCATAAAAGGAAAAAAAAATGTACGACGGAATGACAGACAGAAATACCCATTTTTTTATATATATATAAATGTATTTATTTAGCTATTCTTGTTTAAATCACACTTATGTGTAACTTACAAATGACAATATATTTATTTATTTAAGTGTGTATCAAACTGGAAGCCCTTCGCATTAATCAGTACCCAAGAAGTAGTTTTTGGTTTCAAAAAGGTTGGTGACCCCTGTACTAGGGCAAAAAATCAGTGTCAGTTGAGTCGGTCCATAGGTTGCCTGTAGGGATTTTTAATGTCCAGCAGATGTCAGTATTTAGTGACACAGTGTCGACACAGTATCAATACAGTTTTGCAATGTGTCGAAACGCTTCATGACGCCTCATCAACCCATCACTACAAAGTAGGCCTAAGTATTCATCAAAAACAAGGCAGCGGTTTTATTTAACAAGCATATTGAATATTATTGGCCTGCTGTAACATTACACACGGTTTGAACAGTAACACTGTGTTTGGATATTTCATTAATAAATGATTGAAAGTGTTTCTTTGGCGTACCACTAGATGGCGCCCACGTACCACCGGTACCAGTTTGATCTGTCGCAGGTCTGCTTGGTGCTGACTACTTCTTCTACTTCTACTGTGCTACGTTAGAGCGTCACTGATCTGAGAGCAGTGCAGGGACTGATACTGCACTGTGGCTCCATGCAGGCTGACCTCAGAACAGTCATATTGTATGTCTTTGACAAAAGCACATGAACACACACACACACACACACACACACACACACACACACACACACACACACACACACACACACACACACACACACACACACACACACACACACACACACACACACACACATACACACACACACACACGGAGAACATGACGCATTCAAGTCAACAATATGCCACATAGTGGTGTGTTCAGGTACTCTAGGTACATTATGAACACATGATGCGTTCAGGTAGTCTAGGTGCTTTATGAACACATGATGCATTTATGTACTCTAGATTCATTATGTGCACATGACGCGTTCATGTACTATAAGTACATTATGAGCATATGATGCGTTCGGGTAATCTCGGTGCTTTATGAACACATGATGCATTTATGTACTCTAGATTCATTATGTGCACATGATGCGTTCATGTACTATAAGTACATTATGAGCATATGAAGCGTTCAGGTAATCTGGGTGCTTTATGAACACATGATGCATTTATGTACTCTAGATTCATTATGTGCACATGACGCGTTCATGTACTGTAAGTACATTATGAGCATATGATGCGTTCGGGTAATCTCGGTGCTTTATGAACACATGATGCATTTATGTACTCTAGATTCATTATGTGCACATGATGCGTTCATGTACTATAAGTACATTATGAGCATATGAAGCGTTCAGGTAATCTGGGTGCTTTATGAACACATGATGCATTTATGTACTCTAGATTCATTATGTGCACATGACGCGTTCATGTACTGTAAGTACATTATGAGCATATGATGCATTCGGGTAATCTAGGTGCTTTATAAACACATGATGCATTTATGTAATCTAGATTCATTACGTGCACATGACGCTTTCATGTACTATAAGTACATTATGACTCATAATGTACTTATAGTACATGAAAGCGTCATGTGCACGTAATGAATCTAGATTACATAAATGCATCATGTGTTTATAAAGCACCTAGATTACCCGAATGCATCATATGCTCATAATTTATGAGCATATGATGCGTTCAGGTGATCTAGGTGCTTTATGAACACATGATGCATTCATGTATTCTCTGTGAATTATGAGCACATGATGCATTTATGTACTATAAGTACATTATGTGCACATGATGCGTTCATGTACTATAGGTACATTATGAACACATAATGCATGTATGTATTCTAGGTGAATTATGAGCACACGATGCATTCAGGTACTCTAGGTACATCATAAACACATTTATGTACTCTAGGTGCATTAAGAGCAGATGATGCGTTCAAGTACTTTGGGTACATTATGAACACATGACGTATTTATGTACTGTGGGTATATCATGAGCACATTATGTGGTTTGAGCAAATGATGCATTCAGGTACACTATGTACATTATGAGCACATGATCAGTCAGGTCCATTAACTACACTATGAAGACATGGCGCATTCAAGTACATTAAGTACATTATCAACACAGGGTGCATTCAGGCACTCTCGGCCCATTACGAACACATGGTGCATTTATGTACATTCGGTACGTTATGAGCACATGATGCGTTCAAGTACTCTAGGCACAGTATGAACACATGGTGCGTTTAGGTATACTACGTACATTATGAGCACATGGTGCGTTCAGCTACACTACGTATATTGTAAGCATCTGATGTGTTCAGGTACACCAGATATATTTAGGTACGCAAGGTACATTTTCAACACATGGTGCATTCAGGCTCTCTCGGCCCATTACAAACACATGGTGCATTTATGTACATTCGGTACATTATGAGCAAATGATGCGTTCAAGTACTCTAGGCACAGTATGGACACATGGTGCGTTTAGGTACACTGCGTACATTATGAGCAATTGATGCGCTCAGGTACACTACGTACATTATGAGCACATGGTGCGTTCAGGTACACTACGTACATTATAAGCACATGGTGTGCTCAGGTACACTACGTACATTATGAACACATGGTGCGTTCAAGTACTCTAGGCACAGAGTGGACACATGGTGCGTTTAGGTACACTGCGTACATTATGAGCAATTGATGCGTTCAGGTACACTACGTACATTATGAGCACATGGTGCGTTCAGGTACACTACGTACATTATAAGCACATGGTGTGCTCAGGTACACTACGTACATTATGAACACATGGTGCGTTCAAGTACTCTAGGCACAGAGTGGACACATGGTGCGTTTAGGTACACTACGTACATTATGAGCACTTGGTGCGTTCAGGTACACTACGTACATTATAAGCACATGGTGTGCTCAGGTACACTACGTACATTATGAACACATGGTGCGTTCAAGTACTCTAGGCACAGAGTGGACACATGGTGCGTTTAGGTACACTGCGTACATTATGAGCAATTGATGCGTTCAGGTACACTACGTACATTATGAGCACATGGTGCGTTCAGGTACACTACGTACATTATAAGCACATGGTGTGCTCAGGTACACTACGTACATTATGAACACATGGTGCGTTCAAGTACTCTAGGCACAGAGTGGACACATGGTGCGTTTAGGTACACTACGTACATTATGAGCACTTGGTGCGTTCAGCTACACTACGTATATTGTAAGCACCTGATGTGTTCAGGTACACCAGATATATTTAGGTACGCAAGGTACATTTTCAACACATGGTGCATTCAGGCACTCTCGGCCCATTACGAACACATGGTGCATTTATGTACATTCGGTACATTATGCGTTCAAGTACTTTAGGCACATTATGGACACATGGTGCGTTCAGGTACACCACGTACATTATGAGCAATTGATGCGTTCAGGTACACTACATACATTATGAGCACATGGTGCGTTCAGGTACACTACATACATTATGAGCATATGATGCGTTCAGGTACACTACGTACATTATGAGCACATGGTGCGTTCAGGTACACTACGAACATTATGAGCACATGGTGCGTTCAGGTACACTACGTACATTATAAGTACCTGGTGTGTTCAGGTACACCAGATGTATTTAGGTACGCAAGGTACATTTTTCAACACACGGTGTGTTCAGGTACACTCGACACATTGTGAGCACACAGTGCATTAGATACACTAAGTTTAATGTGACCACATGGTGCGTTAAGGTACTTTAGGTGCATTATGAACACATGGTACGTTCAAGCACACTTGGTACAGTATGAGCACATGGTGTGTTCAGGTACATTCGGTACATTTTGTACACGAGGTACACATGATAAGTTCAAATATTAGTACATAATGAACAACTGGTGCGTTCAGGTACACTACATACATTATACACATATAATGCGTTCAGGTACACTACGTACATTATAAGCACATGGTGTGTTCAGGTACACCACGTACATTATGAGCAATTGATGCGTTCAGGTACACTACATACATTATACACATATAATGCGTTCAGGTACACTACGTACATTATAAGCACATGGTGTGTTCAGGTACACCACGTACATTATGAGCAATTGATGCGTTCAGGTACACTACATACATTATGAGCACATGGTGCGTTCAGGTACACTACGTACATTATGAGCATATGATGCGTTCAGGTACACTACGTACATTATGAGCAATTGATGCGTTCAGGTACACTACATACATTATGAGCACATGGTGCGTTCAGGTACACTACGTACATTATGAGCATATGATGCGTTCAGGTACACTACGTACATTATGAGCACATGGTGCGTTCAGGTACACTACGAACATTATGAGCACATGGTGCGTTCAGGTACACTACGTACATTATAAGTACCTGGTGTGTTCAGGTACACCAGATGTATTTAGGTACGCAAGGTACATTTTTCAACACACGGTGTGTTCAGGTACACTCGACACATTGTGAGCACACAGTGCATTAGCTACACTAAGTTTAATGTGACCACTTGGTGCGTTTAGGTACTTTAGGTGCATTATGAACACATGGTACGTTCAAGCACACTTGGTACAGTATGGGCACATGGTGTGTTCAGGTACATTCGGTACATTTTGTACACGAGGTACACATGATAAGTTCAAATATTAGTACATAATGAACAACTGGTGCGTTCAGGTACACTACATACATTATACACATATAATGCATTCAGGTACACTACGTACACTATAAGCACATGGTGTGTTCAGGTACACCACGTACATTATGAGCAATTGATGCGTTCAGATACACTACATACATTATGAGCACATGGTGCGTTCAGGTACACTACGTACATTATGAGCATATGATGCGTTCAGGTACACTACGTACATTATGAGTACATGGTGCGTTCAGGTACACTACGAACATTATGAGCACATGGTGCGTTCAGGTACACTATGTACATTATAAGTACCTGGTGTGTTCAGGTACACCAGATGTATTTAGGTACGCAAGGTACATTTTTCAACACACGGTGTGTTCAGGTACACTCGACACATTGTGGGCACACAGTGCATTAGATACACTAAGTTTAATGTGACCACATGGTGCGTTAAGGTACTTTAGGTGCATTATGAACACATGGTACGTTCAAGCACACTTGGAACAGTATGAGCACATGGTGTGTTCAGGTACACCACGTACATTATGAGCAATTGATGCGTTCAGGTACACTACATACATTATGAGCACATGGTGCGTTCAGGTACACTACGTACATTATGAGCATATGATGCGTTCAGGTACACTACGTACATTATGAGCACATGGTGCGTTCATGTACACTACGAACATTATGAGCACATGGTGCGTTCAGGTACACTACGTACATTATAAGTACCTGCTGTGTTCAGGTACACCAGATGTATTTAGGTACGCAAGGTACATTTTTCAACACACGGTGTGTTCAGGTACACTCGACACATTGTGAGCACACAGTGCATTAGATACACTCAGTTTAATGTGACCACATGGTGCGTTAAGGTACTTTAGGTGCATTATGAACACATGGTACGCTCAAGCACACTTGGTACAGTATGAGCACATGGTGTGTTCAGGTACATTCGGTACATTTTGTACACGAGGTACACATGATAAGTTCAAATATTAGTACATAATGAACAACTGGTGCGTTCAGGTACACTACATACATTATACACATATAATGCGTTCAGGTACACTACGTACATTATAAGCACATGGTGTGTTCAGGTACACCACGTACATTATGAGCAATTGATGCGTTCAGGTACATTACATACATTATGAGCACATGGTGCGTTCAGGTACACTACGTACATTATGAGCATATGATGCGTTCAGGTACACTACGTACATTATGAGCACATGGTGCGTTCAGGTACACTACGAACATTATGAGCACATGGTGCGTTCAGGTACACTACGTACATTATAAGTACCTGGTGTGTTCAGGTACACCAGATGTATTTAGGTACGCAAGGTACATTTTTCAACACACGGTGTGTTCAGGTACACTCGACACATTGTGAGCACACAGTGCATTAGATACACTACGTTTAATGTGACCACTTGGTGCGTTTAGGTACTTTAGGTGCATTATGAACACATGGTACGTTCAAGTACACTTGGTACAGTATGAGCACATGATGTGTTCAGGTACATTCGGTGCATTTTGTACACTGGATACGTTCAAATACTAGAACATAATGAACAA